>NC_060907.1:6795991-7095991 GCF_014805685.1 Silurus meridionalis
TAGAGTGTGTATTTCTACAGTATATGTGTGTGTGTGTGTGTGTGTGTGTGTGTGTGCGTACGTGTATGCGTGCACCAGTGCCTGTGTGTACCTGTATTTGACGATAAGAGCAAGGCATGTAGGTGGGCTTCAAAAAATGTTTCAGGTTTCAAGTGAAACTTCCAAAAAAAAAAAATCAACACCTACACAGCCTACATTTCTATTAAAGAGTAAAAAGGGAATGGGAGAAAAAAAGGTCTGCCTTCTCCATAGACTATTTATTTTTGTAATCTATTTATAAATCTAAAAATATAACCCTGTAGGAGCATTTAGACCTCGTTTAAAATTACACAAAAATCACAAAAAAACCCTATTTGAATGCAATTTGGGTGTTATTTCTTAATACAGTCCAGAAAAAAACAGAAGCTGTATCCCAATTTGCTGACTCAGCTTAGTGGCGAAGGCTCTGGGTTACTGTCAGAACGTGGGGGGTCCAAACCATGGAATCGCCACGCTGCGGACCTTAAACAAAGACCTTAACCGTCTGTGCTCCAGAGGCTCTGTATCATGGCCCCCTGTGCTCTAAACCCAGCTTCCTTACCTCACTGGCATATGTGAAGAAATAATAATTTCCCTGTGGAATCAATAAAGTATTCTAAAATATAAAAATCTATACAATATAAAATAAAATAATGAAGTATAACGGTGTGTATGACAGCCGTATAATGTCAACCATTTGGTAATGGTCAGAAGCAGATGGGTTGTAATGGGATTCATAGTGGAACACTTAAAATTTAGGTGGTGGTTTCGTGCTGCAAATTTGGCCAATTATAAGACAGCCGCATTTGATGCGTGTATGTTCTACGATTGCGCGAGAGAACATAATTGTCCAATACCAGCAGGTGGCAGTAGTCTGCATTCATCTAAACAGGGAAACCAGAAACACTACAACTGTAAATATAAAAAGCACGCATCGTTTGAACTTGCTGCGATCATTACTAACGGATTTGTGCGTTTTTTTCAATCATGTCTGCTAAGCCGCAAAGACGAGAGCAGGAATGACAAGTGTCGCGTGTTCGCTTTTTACTCCGTCATTGTTTGCTTTTGTCAGTTCTGTTTTTTCTTTTTTTTTTTTTTTTATGTGTGCTTATTCACTAAGCTGAATAGCCAACCAGAGTTTGTTTTCTCACAGATGAGCGCCGCCTCTAATGCGACATGGCGAATTGACCGAACAACAGCTGACGCCGTCCGACTCGGAAACCACCCAACACTGCTCCACAGCCGACCATCAACTTTACACTGATTAGCATAACATTATGGCCACCTGCCTAATAGTGTGTTGCTGCTAAAATAGTCCTGACCTCCAGCATTAACAGCATGAACTTCTTCAGCAGTTTGAGCCACAGGAGCTCGTCTGTTGGTTCGGACCACAGAGACCAGCCTTCGCTCCTCACATGTATCAATGAGCCTCATGACCCTGTCACCAGTTCACCACTGTTCCTTCCTTGGAGCACGTTTGATCGACACTGACCACTGCAGACCAGGAACATCCCACAAAAGCTGTAGTTTTGGAGATGCTCTGACCCAGTCGTCTAGACATTGCAATTTGTCAAACTCGCTCAAATCCTTACGCTCACCTATTTTTCCTGTTTCAACTTTGAGTTCAAAACGTTCACTTGCAGCCTGATATATCCCACTCACCAACAGGTGCCATGATGAAGAAATAATCAGTGTTCTCCATTCCACCGCTCCTGTTTTAATGTCATAATGTTATGCCTGATCTGTGTATATACTTCTTTGGTTAAATTTGATGCTCCTTTTAAAAAGAAAATGAGAAAAACATTTGGAGAGGGAATGAGTAAATAAATGTTTAAAACTGTATTGTAAGTAAGCCTTTATCTAGCTGTAGTTTAAGCTACAGAAAGGTATGGAGAGAAGAACCTGCTAACAAGTGCACTGATTGGAGAGGTTTGAGTTGTTCAGTAAATGCTTAATTTAAACAATTTTCTAATTAAATAACTGTTAGATTTTATAAGAAGAAGGAGAAAAAAAATTGGCTAAAACAATCGCCATCATATATCGCCCATCGGCTGTTCTGATTTCAAAATATTGGTATCAGTCAGAGAAAAACTCATATCGGTCGACCTCTGATTTCTATGATATAAAAACACATACACAATGCTTACACATTCCTGATTTCTACGCCGATTGGCTCATTTTCGTAAAACACGACTGCAGTATGTGCAGAATGTGTACCAAAATCTATTCAAATCCTGTCCACTGTCTTCACATAAGCTTTTTCCCTTTACTGCTGAACTTTTGCCAGGCATAGTAGGGCATGAAATAAACCCCACAGCACGACCTCCAGTGTTTAATCACCATCACAGAGAGGCTGCTCGAAAGCACCTCTATCCCAGGGCACATCGAACGCCAAGCCCCCCTGCAGTCCTTATTTCCTCCGGTGCTTAAGCTGGAAATGCACATCAATAAAGTGTCTCAGCACACACACACACACACACACACACACACACACACACACACACACACACACACACACACTCACACGCGGAGCTCCTGTTGACAGTATTGATCCAGGGCTGGGGATAGCTGCTGCTGCTGCATGCGGATTTAGCTATCGAATTTTGCAAAAAAAAAAAAAAAAGGACGATGGAAGGCAGGTAAGGGTAGGTATTGAAGGTGCTTGACATCCTTTGGAAAATATTAGATGGAGGCCTGCAGGATGCCTCAGCTGAGCACCATGGGTGCTAGAAATGACAGAGGGAGATAAAGACGAGAGCAAGCTGTTTGGTTTTTCACCTCTGGAAGAAGCAGGCAAGGTCACGCTTGGGTGATGGAGAAAGTGTGAGATTGCGGGAAAGTAGATTTCTGAAGAAGTGCCAATCGACTGTGAGGATTGGGTGATATGTAGCTGCACAGCGGAGATCAACTAAGACTGATATTCCCAAGCAGTGAATTCAAATCAACAGAGAACAGATAGTAAAAACACTGCTGATGGAGGACAGACCTCTTTTTTTTCTGGGGGGGGTCTTACTTCAATTGCAAATAGATAAACAAACATATAAACGTTGTTACATTTTAAATTCTGATTGGTAATATATCGATATATATCGATGCGTATGTTCTGAATAAACAACAATGTAGACGTATTGGGTCAACTGACTTTTCCACCCACGTGTGCTTTTTCGGCAAATTGTTACCACAAAGTCGGAGGCACACAATTGTATAAGACGTCTTTGGTTGCAGAAGCATGAAGTATTGACTTCAGTTGAACTAAAAAACCCTAAGATGATAATGAACTCCTACTGAACCAAATGAACACTTTTTGGATGAATGTGAACCCTGACTGAATGAGAACCTCACTTTTAATATCAGGAAAAAAAGCTGCTTTTGCGTTTGAGTCCATCCCAGTAGGTGCTAACGTTGGTGTTTAATTAGGGACCGAAATGGTTTTAAAAAGGCGACTTCATAGTCAGATTTTGAAGGTCTCACCCACATCAGCCTTTACCAGGCACCTTCATTTCTCACCACACGGAAAGAGCAGAAGACGGGGAAAAGAATGGAAAGAAAAAGAAAAATTGCACCTGTCTGGGAAATCTGCCACTGTATTGCTAAAGACACGCGGCACGACGTAAAAGTCGCCCGGCGTCACCTTGAGCCACCAGATTCGACTTCGGCGAATGTACAAACTCTAATTGACCTTGGGGGAGTGGAAGCAAGTTCGGAGTGTCTGAATGAATTTGCAACACGGCCCGTATTTTTAGCAGCACCTTTTTTTTTTTTCTTTCAGATGAAGCCTTAGCTAAATGAATAGCATAATTACTCCAATGCTTCTCAATTCAACGCGGCCACGCCAACGACGGAATAAATCCCCATGCAGGTTATCAAAAGGTGACGTTTAATCGATTCGCACTGCGCCTATCCGAGCGCGTACCGCTCCGCCTGGCTGCCCGGGCCATTGCCAACTCATCAGGCCACTAAAGAAAAGAAAGACTCTCTGCCCTGTATAAGAACAGATCCCGGATCAGCTTCTGTGGCAGCTAAACATGAAAGGAAGTGTTCATTGATTTTTCATAATTTTATATCTGTTTACTTGCACTGAGGCGAGTCGATACATGAGACATTTATTAGAGAGGTTGCATATAGCAGTCTGAAACCACCAGCAGGCTTTTTTTCCTTTTCTTCTTTTATTAACTCTGTTTATTAACTGTTTTTTGGGAGAAGAAAATTAAGCCAGTGTGATGTTGTTTAGATAGTTTGATATTAGAAAGCAATATGAACATATCTATTAAAAAAAATGAAGCCACATTTGGATCAATAACTTTCCAGTATGCAGCATCTATGGTTAAAAGGCAAAAGATATCTTTAAATGCAATCAAATTTATAACAAACAATTAAGAACATGTGTGAAGATTGAGTCCCTCTCATGAGATTGAGTCTGGTTCCTCTCAAGGTTTCTTCCTCATATCGTCTCAGGGACACTCATTAGGATTAAATTTATAGGGACTAATTGATGGCTTTAAAATGTCTTATGTTATAATTCACACTACAACACTGCACTAAATTTCTTTAAGGATTTTTTAGGATTACTAATCAGATTATTGAGCAAGATTTTAACTTCACCAACGTTTTACTGTGAATACATTATGGGTTCATGAGATTTGTAAATAATTGCATTCTGCTTTTATTTACATTTTACAGTGTACCAACTTTTCTAGAACTGGGCTTGTATATATATATACTTAGTCTCTTGTTTTTTTTTTTTATCTATAATGTAAATTGCTTTAGTGTACTGTACATTCTCTTTGCTGTAGTACTGTAAAATGTAAATTTCCTCTGTGATTAATAAAGTGATCTACTGTCATGTGGGGATCAAGAGACGGAAACCGGAGTAACACTTAAGAGGTTCAATAGTCTTTGGGGAACAATCAACAGCTAGGAAGCAACAGTACTGTAAAACGGGTATAGTCTTTAGCACGGGTAGTCCAGGAATGATCGCCAGAATGAACTGTAGAACGGACGGTGAGTGAGTGCGAACAGAGGCTTTAAGTAGGGAGTGAGTTGATGGGAAACAGGTGAAGGTGGTTAGTGGCCGGTGGTTCCCTGACATCCATCCATCCATCCATCCATCCATCCATCCATCTATCTATCTATCTATCTATCTATCTATCTATCTATCTATCTATCTATCTATCTATCTATCTATCTATCTAATTCAAAGTCCAATTTTTCCTCTTTAGAGCTGTTTTTGGACATTGTCTATTATAAAAAAAAAATATATATATATACACATGTAATCATTCAAACAGCTGAAGTATTGAGTTTGAGTGTAAGTATGTATAAGTATGTATGTAAAATTTAGCAAGAGCGTAAGACCATATGGTTGAAATTGTTTATAATACAGTATCACAAGTTTTGTATAATAGCAAGATCATCGGACCAGCAGAAGTAAGAGTGTAAAATTGTAAGTAAAGACTTAAGGTCATATGTAGAATTGTGTGAAAATAAGAAATATAAGATTTTTTGAAAATTAAGTTGGTAATACAGCATCATGGATATGACTATGAACAATTGTAAGACAGTGTGATTGTTATTTACATTTATGGCATTTGGCATTAATTACCATTATTACAATTATTTCATTTATACAGCAGAGTTATTGAGGGTAAAAAGACTTGCTCAAGAGCCCAGCAGGGGCAACTTAGTGGTGCAGGAATTTAAACTCATGACCTTCTGAATACTAATTCAACAACTAGACCACTGAGAAAGAAAGAAAGAAAGAAAGAAAGAAAGAAAGAAAGAAAGAAAGAAAGAAAGAAAGAAAGAAAGAAAGAAAGAAAGAAAGAAAGAAAGAAAGAAAGAAAAGCATCAGTGTTATTCATTAGCAGGCATTAGTAGAGATGACAAAAGTAAAAACAACATATTTTATATAATTCTTTCCATGCTATTACCCAAATGTAAATGTAATTGCCCCGTGCTGATCTCACAATAACTCATACAAATTTAAACTCCTGTCACGTCTTCTTTCGCTCAGAGCATTTTTGCTTCTCAACATGATAAACTGTTGATTTCTTTTTGGTTTTTGTGGGTGTCTGGTGTATTTTTTGTTTGTATGTTTTCTATTCTAGTCTTTTCGATGGATAAGCATCCTAATGTGTTCACCTGTCCCATGTCTCATCTTGATGAATTTGATTTCTTTCTCCGCGGATGTTTGTTATTTTACTTGCTTGTGGGGACTCCATTTCCATGGTTCCTGGTTTGAATCTTGGTCTTGTTATGGATTATGGTTATATGTTTTAATGTTGAATACCAGTGCTCTATGTATACTATGGACTTTGACTCTTGAATTGTCCCAGAGTAAAACACACCTACATGGTCTATGTAGTCCTAGAATTCACATTGAATCTAACCTCAATGGAGCAATGATGAACTCGATTCACATTTTCTAGACACACAGGTGTATGAATTGATGAACTTTTATCATTAGCCAGCAAAAGAATAAATAGCAAACCTCATTTCCTACCAGTCCTAAAGGGCAGCTTCCACTTGCCCCCCCATAAAACCTTGTGGAATATAATGGCCACGCTGCTTTGGATCTTCTACGCTGCTGAGAGCCAAAGAGGTCACAGAAAGGACGGCAGAGTGACAGCAACACAGTGCGTTTCCATTTTCAGGTTTTGTCACGGTTCCCCCTTTCTCTGCATGACTGGTTTTCTGCGAGCCGCTAATCTTCTTCTGCCCTGAGGCCACACAAGGCTCCCGAAATCATACCCAACGCTCCCTCTGCTCATCGTCGTCCTCCTCCGAAATGATAAAAAATTAATATCAACTTCCTGAGCCGCCGTACAGTATTTCCATAAAAATCGTACAGCTACACAACTGGCGAGATAAAATAAATTCATTTTTTTGCAGTAAGTAAGAGATGAGCGCCCAACATTCGCACATCTGTGCGATCAAATGCAATCGGATAATCCGGTAGTAACGTAACAGCGTTTTAATAACACGGTCATTATTTCCCAAGACCTAGCGTCTCTCAGAATTCTTACAGATAAGAACAAAGGCATCAAAACACAATAAATATGATAAAAAAAAAATGTATATATCTTTCAGTCCCATTTTCTTTTCATACTACATTATCATTTTCATTTACTTTTCAAGCAAAAGACTGTTAAAGCTCTAAATGATGGTTGTGTAATTTTACAATGAGTAGAACAAACAATTTTAACTATTCCCAATACACACACACACATCCACCACGATCCTCTCTTTTATATGGTGTTCACCTGATGTCTTGTGACACAATGTGGCTCGCAATTTAATGGAGTGCTCCAATTAAAAGCCTCCTTCACTCTGACCTTTTTTGAAATGACTGGGGAGGAATCAAGACAGCAATTAGACCTGTTTTCGGCGCTCGTGTTGATATGTGAGCTCGTTACGAAGGACAAAAACCACACGAAACAGAAACGGGGCAATTAAAACCGATGGCACAAGTGTTTATTGCATTTGTTCGTTGTTTTTTTTTTTAAGCTGCGGTAAAAAAAGATTCATGTCACTGCTACAGGACACGTAGTACAAACAGAAGGAAGGTTTTATTGATATTAGTTTCACGAATGCTCACACAAACACCTCGGGTGTAATCAGGACACCTCTGTAGACTGAACCTGTACATGTCAGGAGCTTCACAGCAAGCCTTCTGTGCGATTTCACATCGGTAGCGAGACAGGAAGCAAACCTGTCATTTCACTGCACAAAAAGTGCCCATTAAATACACTTCACATGCTTTCTTGTGGCTCTAATGCTTGCCCGGGACTCCAATGTTACCCTGTCCGCTGCTCTACAAGCCTGCTGGGTTTGTAATAATGGGTTTATTTCATAATTGGTGTCATGTTTAAGAGCGCTCATCTGCCCCCAAGTAGTTCTTGAGGTCTTTTAGGGAGTTTCGTGGTCTCAGTAGTCGTTTAAGGGTCAGGGGCTCATAATGCCAGTTGTTAAGTTCAGAGAAATGATATACACACAAGTGCGTATATCATTTCTGTCAACTTAGGTTTGCAAAATGATTGTCGGAGTGTTTTTTTTGTTGTTGTTCAATCATTTAAAAATGAGTGGCCATTCAGACAACAGCGGCAAAGAAAATTGTGCATCATCGTCATTTTATTTCGGCTACTCCCATTAGAGGTCGCCACAGCGTATCATCCTTCTCCATACCACTCTGTTCTCTACATCTGGCTCTTCACACCAACTACCTGCATGTCCTCCTTGGTCTTCCTCTTTTCCTCCTTCCATGCGGCTCCATTCTTAGCATTCTTCTACCGATATACCCCATGTCTCTCCACTGCACATATCCAAACATCTCAATCGAGCATCTCCACTTACCATGTCTCCAAAATGTCCTACATGTGATGTCCCTCCAATAAACTCATTTCTAAACCTGTTTATCCCAATCACTCCCAATGAAAATCTCAACATCTTTAGCTCTGCTACCTCCAGCTCCACCTCCTGTCTTATACAGCTAGTTGACATTGTGTAGCAAAGAGCTACTGAGCAACTCATAAAATAGCTCAACATTTGAGATCATCAAAGATCCAACACCAACTCCTCCATGCCAGAGCCTATAGAAATTCGAAGAGGTTTAATGTCCAAACTCTACATGAAGTGGGACCCAAAACATGAATTAAGATCCAAACTTACTAGCTAAAACATGTGAGAGTCAGTATAGTCTATCTTTTATGAAATGACATTTTTGCTTTTTATGGCAATTCAAATGTATAAATTTTTGCAAAATTGAAACCATTTTGACTCGCAATCTAATCCAGCAGAAAGTGGACGAATCTTTTGAAGATTATTAAAATGTACTCTGTATGTTTTTTTTTTTTTCAAAAGCTTCATCCGTTTCATAAAAAACTTTTTCAGGTATCAATCATAAACCATTTTGATCAGCTTCAGAATTTAACCCTAATAACTTTTACTCTATTCTTCTTTCTTCTTCCTCAGCCTTGTTGCCTCTATGGGCCTCAAACTCATTATGGCTTCGTCTCGGCCCTGACTCAGCCCTGACCGCAGTGATATAGGTAGGGTTCGCTCCATTGCCCTTTCTTTAATTATCAACACCAACCTCTTAAAAAAAAAAAAAAAAAAAGACTTTGAAACTGAATGAGTTCTTGTCAGCCACATACGGCTGCATCGCATCTTGTGAAGGTGATTTGCAGAGGATCGAAAAAGAAGCGGAGGTAGCAGTAGCAGCGTTACCACACATCCTGCTGTTTCTCATTTTTAGTCCCAAACGTTGCACTTTTTTTTGACATCTTTTCCTACTTTAGCACATTTCGGTGAGCTTAATTACAGTTTAATTCTCTTGATCAGACAGTTCTTGTTTGAAGCTTGATGCTGGCAAGGGGGTTGCACATGGGTGTAGCGCCAAAAATGTTAAAACTTTGCAAGATGATTTCGTATTTCCTTCTTAATTTTTTCAAAATATATTTAGAAAACAAAGCCGAACATCTAAAGATGCTAGCTGTGTGCTAGCATCTCCAATACAGACCGACTTGACGCTTAGGTATGAAACGTCATGGTCATCTTTCACATGATTAAAGCCCCATTACATATTTACTTCCAAGACCATCACGTCCAAGGTTTTTTTACCTTCTGTTTTGATCTCGGTGTCTGACATGCTGATGACCCGGCATTTTAATTAAGAGCTACTTAATGAGTTCACGGATGGCTGGTGCTTTGTGTTTACCCAAAACCAGGGTTTGAGAAACAGACTGCTGTCATGAAACCCAACAACTTCTTATATAAAACCCTGTCATCTGTTTAATTAATAGTTGAATTTGATCACTAAGGTCAAAGATGCAGTTCCCGGCAGGCTCGCAGCGCTTGAAATGATGATCCTATTCAATGCGGAATGCAGCCTGCTAGGAGTTTCTTTCCTAATTGCACCTCAGGTTCTTCTCCCGAGAGAACACGCCTGCTGGGAATTGGGTCTCATCTCATTTGAGTCACAACTCTCAACATGCTGACTTGTTTGATTTATAATAGGACTGAATTGGGACAAACAGCACAGCCCAATATACAGAACTTATATTATGCTGGCGTCCTGAAACTCGGGACGGATTTTTCTGGAAATTTCCAGACCCTCGTTTACTTGAGATGCAGCCCCGGTCAGTAGACTCTTTAGTTTGTCTATCTAGACATTTCACCCAGGACATTGTACTAATTTACAGATGTCAACTATTCCCTGAGTACTAACCACTTCTACTCATGACTTTCTGTTTTCAAATGTTTAGCAATTGCGAAGTCTTGGATAAAAAAATCCTGTGTATAGCATATATGAGCTTTCAGAATTCGGTTATTACACCTCCTGCACATACTGATTTTTGCTTTATGCACTGTAGAGCCACACAAAGTTTTAGTTTCCAAAATCCCTAGATAAGCTCTTTGAATATGTGCAAGACTTTGTTTTTGCAGCCTCAGTGTGGTCTGCTGTGGAGGAATCAATGTGTACAATGCGATACAAGTGCTGAAAATCTGATATATTTTGTTCAGCATTGTGTTCAATTGGAACAAAGAGAAAAGGTCACTTCAGAAGCATTGCTGATTCTCCTTTCCAAATATCAATATAGGTTAAGGGGGAACAATAATAGAGTGAAAAGCAAACATGTATTAGGAAATCCAATAGTTACAAACTTCTGGAAACCACTGAAACATCCAGAAACATCCCTATGATTAGATAGATAGATAGATAGATAGATAGATAGATAGATAGATAGATAGATAGATAGATAGATAGATAGATAGATAGATAGATAGATAGATAGATAGATAGATAGATAGATAGATATTAAACTTGTGAATATTTTATAGTCAGTGTGCAGCTTGTACAGCAGTACAGATTCACTGTCTTCTAAAAATAACTCAACATACAGCCATTATTGTCTAAATAACTGGCAACAAAAGTAAGTACACCCTCAGTGATGTCCTATTCATCATGTTCATGTTTTTGTCTGCTCGACAGGACCATACAAATTTGTGTATCTTGTATTAGAGCAGTTAAAATGTGGTGCTTTGAGAAAATGTCTCTTCACATTCTGACCACTGGATGTTCAACATGGCACCTCATAGTAAACACTCTCTGAGGATATGAGAATTAGAGTGGTTGCTCTTCTCACAAAGATGCCGAGGCTATAAGTATAGTGGTCAGGGTCATACAGAAGTTTTCCAAGACGGGTTCCACTCAGAACAGACCTCACAAGGGTCCTGTGCTGTGCATCAGGTGCAGAAGCTGCTTTAAAGTGTGCTGCAGCATTGCTTCAGAGGTTGCCGCACTGGAAGGTGCTCCTCTTGTCAGTGCCCAGAAAATACGCCGCACGCTGCAACAAGTCAGTTTGCATTGCCGTCATCCAAGAAAGTGTCCTGATGATATAAGTAATTTAAAACACCATAATTACTTTCTAAAAACTAACATTTAAAAGAGTGTTTTTATGAGCTGCCCTGTCATCTGAAAATTAAAACTGTAATGTCAAACTTGTCTGTTGGAGCAACTGGCTCAGTGCAAAGAAAGAAAAATAATGGGAACATGTGTTTTTTCTGTTCTTTTATCCATGTATTTTAATAGACATTTACCGTCTACAGTCTTTGAAATATTTAGATGTTCTTTATGCTCTATGTTTAAGGTGGTTTCAGTAATAATAAACATACATTCACATAAAGCATCCATATTTGTCCATGCCCATGTTGATTAGAGTATTAAAAACGTGTTGATAAAAAAAAGTGTTAATTGAAAGTATATTTAGAAAAGATAAAAAATGTGCAATTAAGTTGCGATTAATGATGAATCAACTCATGACAATCATGTGCTTAAACACGATCCAATATATTAATCAATTGACAGCAGTAAAATATATATATATATATATATATATATATATATATATATATATATATATATATAGTTATATATAAGTTATATATAAGTTATAAGTTATAAAGGTGCACAATCAATTGAATTGATTTACATTCAAATGTAATTAAATAAATAAAAAATACAAAACAACAAAGCATTTGCCATCTAAAATCCAAAAATCCATGCTGGGCAAACTGGAGAGCATATTGCTAAATAAAAATACACTCCCAGCTCTATAATAAAAGCTTTCAAATGTTCAAGAGCATCAGTGCATGAATAAAAAAAAAAGAAAAACCTTGAGAACCGGGGCATGAGTTTCTTTGTCTAAAGCAGAGTGGATAGATACTTGATCAAGAGATTACGCCAACACATAGGACAATACACTGAGAAAGAAGAGAGTGTAAACATAGAGAGAGAGAGAGAGAGAGAGAGAGAGAGAGAGAGAGAGAGAGAGAGATTTAAAAAGAAAGAATAAAAAAAACCCCTCAATTTTGACTTTGACACAGGTGTCCTATTTTTTCCCCTCCACCCGGAGCGAGAACACCAGGGTGTTAAAAGCGTACAATCGATGCGAGACCGTCCGAAACGTGTTTTTATCATAAGTTATAAACTGAAATGAGTCATGGATCAATGTCACATGCTGCGCAGTGGAAATCCAATTTACAAACCCTCGTTGCTTGAGGAGGAAGAATATGTCTTTAGTGCACCTCGAGGGGAATGTGTGTGCATGTGTGTGGGGGTGAACCTGAATGCACATGAGTGTGTGTGTGTGTGTGTGTGTGTGTGTGTGTGTGTGTGTGTGATGATCTCCTTTCCCACAGATATTCAGGGAAAGCTATTTTATATTCATTATCATAATAAGGCACCTTTCACCACGCTACATTAATAAGGTTCACCAAAGTCTTGCCTCGGTGGCCAGGACGATTCTCCTCAATGCAAAGTCCCAAAGCACACAATGGCATCTAGTCAGGACACACTGAAGCCCGGAGCAGTCCATTAGCTTAATCTTATTTGACTTTAGACCTATTTAAGGATCTCATAAAATTGAAACGATCTCCTTTTGCCATTGAAGTAGGAATCTCAATCTTCTCTCTCTCTCTCACACACACACACACACACACACACACACACACACACACACACACACACACACATTTCCTTCCCCGCTTTCTCTCTTACACATGAACGATGTTTGCATTATCTCTATTCCAATACACAGTTTGTTCTCAGAGTACTGGCTGCTCACCATCGAACCGCATTGAACCCCGTGTGATGAATCACTCTGTCCATGCCCTATTTGTTCCCGCACAGTTCTCCTCTACCGTCAAACAAAAACGACGCAATAGGACACGAAAATCACACTGTGAAAACCCAGCTCTTTGACTGTGTGCATGGCCGGCTGCGGAGGAATCGATGGGTACAGTGCGACACAGGCGACGGAAAAAATCTGATATATTACGTTTTAATTGGAACAAACAGCAGACGAGATTTCTTTATGACTTCCACTATGACAAATTGTGGAACAGACAAATGCAGCCAGAGGCAAACAGGTTTTTGGGAAATTCTCGATTGGATCCCAGATCATTACATTTAAAAAAAATTATGTAATGTTTCTACAATTTGATTTATTAAAGGTTAACAAAAACGAAGGATTCGGATTAGCACCATCATTCAGAACCACCAGAGAATTTGTTCAATATAGAAACAAATAAGGTTAAAAGACACATGCTCACAAACCATTTATTCATCAAGCTATGTTTTTTTATATTTTGAGAAAAATAATCAATTATATATGTGGAGAAACATGAGAGCTAGGGTTAGTGGTTACATAGTGGTAGCATAGCGGTTAGCAATTAGCGACCAAATAAATAAAATAATTCTGGTTTAAGCCACAACCACTTAAAGCTTAAATCTGATTACAAAATATGGATATTTTAAAGCAATAGAGTGGAGGTACCAATGACCAGTGATCCGGTCACTTTTGTCTTCCTACCTGACCTACCTCTGAATAGAGATCTCTTTATTTGGGGACCATTTCTGTGCATTTGGTTCCACATCAACAGCCTAAATATCCATTAAATCCATGATAGAACTGTAATGAATGGACATTCGGTGATGAGGACGAGTTTCCTTTTGAGTCTGGTTCCTCTCAAGATTTATTCCTCTCGCCATCTCAGGGAGTTTTTCCCTCGTCACAGTTGCCACTGAATTGCTCAATAGGAACAAACTTATAGATTCTTTTATAACTGCTTTATCTGTATAAAGCTGCTTTGAGACAATGTCAATTTACGCTATACAAACAAAACTAAGGTAGAGATTGTGGCCATTCATTACATACTCAGTGATTAAAATAGAATCAACCGGATAGATTCAAAGCATAGCAGGTTTCTAGAACAATTTGAAAAGCCTCAAACTAGGTTCTAGAGAAACTCAATAAAAATTATAAACAGGTTTTTGGAGAAAGCTTTAACTCGGTTTCTAAAGAACCCAAGTACCTTGAGAAACTAGAAAGAACTTACACTGGGTTCTAGAGAAACCAGGTTTCTAGAAAAAACATCAAACCAAGTTCGAGCAAAATCAGGTTTCTAAAGAAGCCTTGAACTAGGTTCTAGAGAAAACAAGTTTCTAGAAAGACTAGAGAAACTTCAAACCAGGTTTTTTGGTTCTTCATCAAAATGATTACAGTTCTGTAAAATTAAATCCAGGATGTTTAAACCCACACAACAGTCACCTCTTTATAAAAAAATGAGATGTATAATATTAATTCAGGTCATTCAGTTAAACTGGAGGTGAAACTTTTTAATCAATTAACAGGTTTTCACATTTAATTTTGCCTGTTGTATGAGATCATCATTAAATGTACTGTAGATCCTTTACTTTTTGAAGTTTCCCTGTACATTCTATAAATTCAGAGCAGACAGCCGATATAACGACCTCCAGCTGAGCTTGGCGCCAAGCCTGGTATGATTCTTCAGACCCCCTGATGGACTAAAATGCTCGTGTGCTGCTCAAACCTGCCCAAAAAGCCTCAAACAAGAGCGGACACAAATTGGCCTTGACATCAATAATCAGGGAGAGATTAGTTCAAACTGAGTCGGTTATCTCCTGAAGGGAATGTGTGTAGATTATGTCTGAAATAAGCAAGGAATAAAACATGACAGGACGTACCGGTCTGAAAATAATCAACGACAGGGTGTTGTGAGGCGGGGTTTACCTCCCAGGGGTTCTTTTTCCTAAAACAGCATCCTGAACTGGTGTATTCCTGTTTTAACACTGCAAGCATACTTTGTGTTTTTATAGATACAGAAGTAACAGATTGCAAATTAAACATGCAGCAGGTAGTAACATACACCATATGGAAAAGAGTTTGTGGTCACCTGACCATTAGATTGGTGTTATGTTTTGAACTGTTCCACATTTAGTCCCCAGTTGCTGTTATAATCACCTCCACTCTCCTGGAAAGGTGTTCCACTGTTTTTTGTGAAGACTTTGCTCATTCAGCCACATGGGTGTTAGTAAAGTCAGGTACTGATGTGGGTGAGATGAGGAGGCCTGAGGTGCAGTCAGCATTCACATTCATACTAAAATTGTTCAACACACACACACACACACACACACACACACACACACACACACACACACACACACAGTACAATTATTTGGCCTATGTTGAATGTAAAACCAAAGACACAGGACCAAACCTGTCACTGTCAATGCTGGATGAGAAAACAGGCTAATTTTTAAATAATAAGCACCTCTAACTATTTTGTATCATTGTACGCTAATCGATATGGTATATTAAGCTCTAAAAGGCCATCTGGAGATGGAGTAAATGTCACAGCTGTAGCGAGGACCATGCGGCCATCATACGATTTATGATTGCCAAGACAAGGGAAATGGCTCTAATTATATTAGAGGGGTATCAGGACGCAGCAAATCATATATAAAAATAAATTCAAATTGAAGCGATTTAAATTACAAAAGTCTTGGTGTGATGGGGGGGTTAGGGGTTTCACATGACACAAAATACAATACAAAATATTTGTACTCAAATCAAATAAAAATTCATTCTTTTGGTTGTAATGTTTTATGCATGATCTAATTACAGGTTTACAAATACGTTTAAAAGCAAAATGTCATATTTTGTGCAAATATTTTTTTAACATTCTAATGCCTGTGATAGTGAAATGATGGAGGTGTGTAGTGAATAAATCCAAAGCATGAATAAAACCTTCTGAATTGACTCGTATTTAATAATAATAATAATAAGTTCATAGCAATAATAATATGTATTATTAATGCCACCACTCGTTGCCATCCATGACGTGCTATTTATTACAAATTTTCAGAATAAAGATAAAACCTTTGCAGGATCTGTGCACAACAAGTCCCATGAAACACACTGAACACCAATAAAAAAGAAAAAGTATCTAAAGAATAAAAGAATATCAAACATGGGGTCTAGCATGAACCTGCATTAAGTAAAAAAAAAATATAAATAAATAAATATATATTTTATTTTATATACACACACAGTATCTCTTAGAAGTGAGTACACCCCTCACTTCTCAGCAACCATTTTATTATATCTTCTCAAGAGACAATACTTGCAGCTTGTAGCAGTACAGATTTACTGTCCTTGAAAATAACTCAACATACAGCTGGAAACATTGTCCAAACTGTCAATATTTTGTGTAACACCATTATTATGTAGCACTTGATCCTCTAAGGCATATACTGTGTACATATATATATATATATATATATATATATATATATATATATATATATATATATATAGTTATATATAAGTTATAAGTTATAAAGGTGCACAATCAATTGAATTGATTTACATTCAAATGTAATTAAATAAATAAAAAATACAAAACAACAAAGCATTTGCCATCTAAAATCCAAAAATCCATGCTGGGCAACAGTGAGGAAAATAAGTATTTGAACACCCTGCTATTTTGCAAGTTCTCCCACTTAGAAATCATGGAGGGGTCTGAAATTGTCATCGTAGGTGCATGTCCACTGTGAGAGACATAATCTAAAAAAAAAAAATCCAGAAATCACAATATATGATTTTTTAACTATTTATTTGTATGATACAGCTGCAAATAAGTATTTGAACACCTAAGAAAGTCAATGTTAATATTTGGTACAGTAGCCTTTGTTTACAATTACAGAGGTCAAACGTTTCCTGTAGTTTTTCACCAGGTTTGCACACACTGCAGGAGGGATTTTGGCCCACTCCTCCACACAGATCTTCTCTAGATCAGTCAGGTTTCTGGCCTGTCGCTGAGAAACACGGAGTTTGAGCTCCCTCCAAAGATTCTCTATTGGGTTTAGGTCTGGAGACTGGCTAGGCCACGCCAGAACCTTGATATGCTTCTTACAGAGTCACTCCTTGGTTATCCTGGCTGTGTGCTTTGGGTCATTGTCATGTTGGAAGACCCAGCCTCGGCCCATCTTCAATGCTCTAACTGAGGGAAGGAGGTTGTTCCCCAAAATCTCACAATACATGGCCCCGGTCATCCTCTCCTTAATACAGTGCAGTCGCCCTGTCCCATGTGCAGAAAAACACCCCCAAAGCATGATGCTACCACTTCCATGCTCCACAGTAGGGATGGTGTTCTTGGGATGGTACTCATCATTCTTCTTCCTTCAAACACGTTTAGTGGAATTATGACCCAAAAGTTCTATTTGGGTCTCATCTGACCACATGACTTTCTCCCATGACTCCTCTGGATCATCCAAATGGTCATTGGCAAACTTAAGACGTGCCTGGACATGTGCTGGTTTAAGCAGGGGAACCTTCCGTGCCATGCATGATTTCAAACCATGACGTCTTAGTGTATTACCAACAGTAACCTTGGAAACGGTGGTCCCAGCTCTTTTCAGGTCATTGACCAGCTCCTCTTGTGTAGTTCTGGGCTGATTTCTCACCTTCTTTAGGATCATTGAGACCCCACGAGGTGAGATCTTGCATGGAGCCCCAGTCCGAGGGAGATTGACAGTCATGTTTACCTTCTTCTATTTTCTAATGATTGCTCCAACAGTGGACCTTTTTTCACCAAGCTGTTTGGCAATTTCCCCGTAGCCCTTTCCAGCCTTGTGGAGGTTACAATTTTGTCTCTAGTGTCTTTGGACAGCTCTTTGGTCTTGGCCATGTTAGTAGTTGGATTCTTACTGATTGTATGGGGTGGACAGGTGTCTTTATGCAGCTAACGACCTCAAACAGGTGCATCTAATTTAGGATAATAAATGTAGTGGAGGTGGACATTTTAAAGGCAGACTAACAGGTCTTTGAGGGTCAGAATTCTAGCTGATAGACAGGTGTTCAAATACTTATTTGCAGCTGTATCATACAAAGAAATAGTTTAAAAATCATATATTGTGATTTCTGGATTTTGGGGGATTTCTGTGGGAGAACTTAAAATAGCAGGGTGTTCAAATACTTAATACTTATTTTCCTCACTGTATATATATATATATATATATATATATATATATATATATATATATATATATATATATATATATATATATATATAAATAAAATAAATGTATCACCCTGAACAAGGGTGTCTACCAAAAATGCCATAAATGCAGATGTAGGCTTATAAGCTTTATTAGTACCTGGCAAAATGGCATTACAATACTAAAATGAAGTACAACTAAATGCATACCATTTGGTTGTGAGGATTTGTACAGTATTTAAAAAACAGTTATTAAAGTATTGATCTGATTAACACTGAGCACACCAATCCCTCAACACTACAACTAAAACATTTTAAAAATAAAAATAAAATTGAGATTGAGTGAGAAGTGAGTAGGTTCATTTATTGTCACCTCCATGTAATGTCTGGTTTTGGTCGTATATATGTGCATAGGTGTTTCAATTATTTTCATATGTTTGCCTTCTGACTACGACGCTGTGTGTGTGTGTGTGTGTGTGTGTGTGTGTGTGTGTGTGTGTGTGTGTGTGACACTTAGTCCTCTGTTTGTTTGGCCCAGTTGTGACTGGCTAGGCTTTGTTTACTGCTGTTTTGATCGTTCAGGTTTCCCCTTCGGGGGTCAGAATGGAGGATGTAAAGTGATAGAGCGAGAGATAGAGAGAGAAAAAGTAAGAGGTGTGTCTGCTGTGTTTTCAGGCTGAGGAGAAGCAAGTTAAGGCCACTAGCGTGCCAAGTGTTCCCTGTGGATTCCCTGCCTGCTGCCTCCATCTCACTCTCCACTTAGTGCATGGATGCGTGAAGAGGCGAGTGAAGACACAGTGTTTCTCCTATCACTCTCTCTTTATTTCTCTCTCCCTCTCTGGCCCATCCTATCTCTATCTTCTCTCTTGAGCTCTCCGATCTCTCACCATCTCTTCAATCATCTCCCATGGTACTTCTGCACTTCTCTCTCTCCATCACTCTGTTATCTGCTTCACCTCTCATCTCCAAACAATCCTGGAGTGAATTAGTCCTGCTCTAAGCCTCAAACGTGGACCTCACAGGTTTCCATTTTGACTCAAAGCTTCTCACTGAGGTGGGGTGCCACATCTAAGCGCTAAACTCAAAAAATAGATCCATCAAAGCACTTTCTCTGAATCTGGCTTTTTTTTTTTTTATTGATGTTCCTTATTTTGGATGATTCCAATCTCTACCATTTAGGCCTAACCATTATTAATGCCGTTACCAGAAATAATCGATGACATAAAAATACATTTACAATTTTCTTTTTTACTGTACATAAATATTTACATTTTTAATATTCCACATGTGGTTCTTCCCCAAACTGTTACCAACAAAGTTAAAGGCCCACAACTGTAAATGATGTCTTTGGATACGGTTGCATTAAATTTAGTTGGAGAGTTGGATTGGAAGCTCTCGTGCTATAGAGCTCACCCCTATTGAATACCTTTGTGATGAATTGGAATACCGACTGCACCCCAGGCCTCCTCACCTTCTCACCTCCATTACTAACACCCTTGTAGGTGAATAAATCTTCACAAATCTTCACAAGCACACTCCAAAATCTAGTGGAACATAGTCCCAGAAGAGTGGAGGTGATTATAAGAGTGAATGTGGAATAAATGTGAAAATAGGATGTTTAATCTTATGGTCTGGTGTCCACATTCGTTTGTTCTTAATAATGTAGTTTATTAAGGTGCAGTCTTTTAAGTAGTCATAATCACGCCATATTGTGAATAAGACAAGATAAGACAAGACAAGACAAGACAAGACAAGATATACCTTTATTCGTCCCACAGTGGGGAATAAGAAAATGTACTTTAATTTGCTTTAATATCCAACATCTGAGAGATACAGGAATAGTTTTGAGATGCATTAAAGATATTTAAATGCATCAATCAATCAATATATAAACTTGAATATTTTTTATTTATTTCAAATAAATAAAATAAATAAATAATTACATTATATATATATATATATATATATATATATATATATATATGTAATTATATATATATATATATATATATATATATATATATATATATATATATATATATATATATATATATATATATATGTTTTATAATTAAATTACATTTAACTGTTGTTCCAAATAAAATAATTTGATTGCATTTGAAAAAATGTAGGTGAACATAAATGAGTTTTTCTCTGAGGGTTTGTATTGTGTTAAACAAATACATAAATACTAAAGTATTATAAAGTATTATATTTAGATCAAATGTATTGTATATAATTTTTTAAATAACTTTTTTATTTCTTTACTTATTCTTCTTTTTAATGTATTTTTCTTCTTTTTATTATTATTTCATTTTGCATTTTTTGTACGATTTAATCAACAATATTTATTTCTATACAGTATAATAATTTATAACATTTATATACATTTTAATTATTTATGTTTATCAGTTAACTATGACCTATCAAACAATTATAGTCATGATATTTGTTTGTTTCTTTGTTAAACCATTATTAAAAAAATACAAACTAATTAAAATGAAAACTAAATGCATCTCAGATTTGCACTGCTATCAGGCAAAGCAGTGATTCCAGTCACAATTGAGGACGGCACATCACACCTCCCTGAGGCTAATACACATCCATCTATCTATCCATCCATCCATAACATACTATCTATCCTTCTCAGGGTTTGATTAGCTTATCACAATGCTAATGAGTCTGCTACATGCTACAGTGAAGTGAAACAGGTGTGCTTCTCTCTGTAACTGAAAGTGCAATCATCTTTCTACCTGTAAACATCTGAGATGAACACATTTAATAAACTCTGAGTGACAATGTAATCAAACAGCATTTCTAAATCCAGATATTATTTACCATAAATTCTGTTAATGTGTTTTAATACTCATCACAGACACGTTGAGGTGCTGACAAATAATTAGCACAATACAGAATTGTGAACGAGACTCAAAGTCTAAAAAATAATAATAATAAAAAAAAAATCAATAAAAAAAGACCAATGCTTGAGAAGATAAAAATTCAACTGCTAATTTATTCCTACTCGTTCCATTCGATTGGAGTCGGCCTCCAACAGCCGAGTGATTAAGAGAACAGGCATGTGTGAAAGTGAAGCTTAATTTTATAACAATATGCGGGTGCACACACACACACACACACACACACACACACACACACACACACACACACACGTCTCACACACACATTCTTATGACTTACGAATCTAACAAATCCGTAAACAGGATAGATAGATAGATAGATAGATAGATAGATAGATAGATAGATAGATAGATAGATAGATAGATAGATAGATAGATAGATAGATAGATAGATAGATCAATCTTTGTCATTTCTATGGACAGGTACACAGTTTAGCATCTACCAGAATTGCACATTGTAGCACTGTAGACTGATAAATAATAAATAAAAAAAATATATATATATATAAAAGATACATATGTAAATATATGTACAGCATATAATTATAAACGCTATGGACAGTGAACAATGTGGTAAAAAATGGGCAGTAGTATGTTGACAGTAGTAGAAGAGTAGTAGTAGTATTCCTTATTTAAACAGAAATAAACTCTTATCTGAATGAAAATGCATTTTATAATTTTAGGTATGAAGGATGAACTGCAACAGTATAGTAAATATAAATGTTTATTTTCCTCTCAATGTACAAGCCTGAATTCAAACACTAAGCGAGGTCATGTGACTGCATTTCAGGTACAAATCTGTAACTTTTACTAATGTTAGGGTTAGGGTTAGGGTTAGGGTTTATTCCATCACACTTCAATGTGATGGAATAAAAAGATTTACGAATAAATAATGGCAAGAAATCTCCTCTTATTATTAAAGTGTATTCTGAAAAAATTACTCTAATGAACCGCTTCGTTTTCAAACTTAAATCAAAACTCAACTCATCTCAAACTTTGTCATTCTTCCACAAAGTGCACAGTACACAAAAGAAAGAAAGGTTGTTATTAACGAACCAAAGTCCATTAAATGTAAAACAACAGGAGTAAACATTAGACATAAATAAAAAGTAAACATAAGAGTTAAGGTGCAATAAATATGAGGCAGGTGTGGCTAAAATTTGAGTAATCACATGTGATTATACGACCCTGTTGTACGAGCAACCTATAGTACGAGCAAACGGAGATACGAGCAACCTTGCTCGCAAAATTAACCCTATTTCAGAGCAAATTTCGAAGGCACGAGCAAACCCACGCTGCCGGTTTCCCGTTTTCGGCCGAGGGAAGCATCAGTCGCTTAGTTGATGACGTATCGCTCGATCGCTCTCGTTGTTTAGTGCAGCAAAAACATTACTTTTTCTAGTGTTATATTTTTATTTCAGTAGAAATCTTGAAAAAAGTCTCCCAAGAAAATCGGTGATGGTGCTGTGAAAACTAAAGTAGATAGAATTACCATTGAAACCGAGGAGGTTACGAGCATGTTGTACGTCTCACACTCGCAATCAACCACTATCACATGAGTAAGTGTTAAATTATGTTTACATTATGGTAATTTGCGGTGTATTTGTTTGTTAAAATAGGCTACAAATACTTTTTAAGAGATCGAATGAGGTCTCAGAACGGATTAAATCACTTTTACATTCATTCCTACGAGGGAAATTGGGTTTGAATGTACGAGCAAATGGACCTACGAGCAATTTTCAAGAACAATGTTAATTTTGATGATATCTTAGTGTGTATTAATGACTAACCACATAACTCTAAACTAGTTTCATTAATATATTGATCAGTAGCTGGTGTCTTCAGGATTGTCCGATCTTTGCATTTGGAATTGTAGTGTTACCGGTTAGCAGTGCAAGATGTGAAAGGAGTTTTTTCAGCTCTGAAAATAATCAAAAATTACCTACAATGGTGGAGTTAAATCCACAAGAACCATGCTAGGATGTGGTGTTGCCACCCCTCATAATTCACATGCTACCCCTTTGTCACCCTAAATAATTTTCTAGATCCACCCCTGCCAAGTGCTAAGCTAATCAGGCAGCAAACAGTACTTCATGAATGAAATTCCTAAAATAGAAACATTTTTACATAGCCAGGTACAAAGATATAAAAATAATCCTTTTCCAAAAGCAACTATTAAAATCTAGTGAATTGCTTTTCAAGGTTTTGAAAATGAAGCGATTAAGCATCAGAAGTCTTAAGTTAAAGAGCCAGCTTAGGTAAAGCTATGGTACATTAAATTCCCCTGCTCTAACTACAAACCAACAAAATCTAAATCTATTACCAATAATTAATCAAAAGTGCAAGTTAAAACACTTGCTCAAGGCTGATTTATGTCCTCCATCAGCATATGGACCTTGCCAAGTCCAGACTTCATTCATGAGCAAAATAATAACACCTTCAACATTTTTTCTATTGGAAAAAAAAAATGTATACAAAAAGCAAAGAAGACTACAGAGACAGTGTAATAGCAAAGTCGAGGAGAAGATGAAGTTGCATATGAACTAATGTAGCTAAGTGCAGTGCAGATTCTCGAACCTCTTAAATAATAAAATAGATATACCTCATTTTTATTTCCCCTGTTATTACCCATAGGGAAGTCATATTTGTGCTCTGGTGTCTTATATTCATTTTACGAGCCTTTTCCTTACTTGTAATTTGCTGGACCCAAGGGAAAATATATGATTGTAATTGAGCAATCTTGTCCCTTTGGTGACTGACCTCCTTTTGTCAATAATTACACCATGTCACCAATCATTGCATCAAATGTCTGACTGGTTCCTCAGGAAGAGGCTTCTTCATATGCCATAAACCATAATAATGGTTGTTTCTGAGGTAATATTATAGATCCCGGGGCTACCAGGCGGTTAAAAAAAGGTAGAAGGACACGATGTTGCATACTTATCTCTTCTTATTCAATTACAGAGTTATCGGCTTGAAAAAAAGAAAAAGCACATAAAGAAACAATACAATGTACCAGATGCTGTATTTGGCTCATAGCAAAAAGAACTATTATCTCTGGCCAGTGTGGAAAGCCATGGGGGCCCGGTGTTTTGCCAGAGCCAGCAGAATTCATGCTTTTGTTTCGATTCAGAAATCGCTAATTGGGCGCAGTTAGTGCCAAGTCGAAAGAATGATGTTGATTTGTTCAAAACAATGTGGTTCCCGGTTGAAATCTGCCTCATGGTGGCCCAGTTCATCTCATCCCAATCAGCAGTGCAAATGCAGCCACCCACGCTCGCCATCATTCATCCACGTGACTCTAGGGATTCAGTTTCCCAAACGGGGACCTCCCTGAGCAAAGTGGACCTCGCTGCTTTGAAGGTTTTAAAGTCGTTTGGAAGCAAGGAAATATCCTGTGACAGAAGTGGCCCTCAAATACAAAATGAATGACCGTCTGTTGATAACCAAATAACCACAAGAAGAAATTTGCTAACTAGACTTCTCAGAGCTTTAGGATTTACCCATGATCTGTGCCTGATTTTTATTATTCTATTTATTGCGGTTTGCGGGTTGTTACCCATTAGTATGTTCTCTGTTTGTTGTTGCAGTATGGGTTGAAAAAGAAAGAAATCCATTTCACTACATAACATTATATTTGGCACCTTTTGAGCGATTTTAAAGAAATTCAAATTGTGATGGCTAGACGACTGAGTCAGAGCATCTCCAAAACTGCAGCTCTGGTTGTTTGTTCCCAGTCTGTAGTGGTCCGTATCTATCAAAAGTGGTCAAATGAAGGAACAGGTCTGACTCAGCAACAGGGTCATACATAAGAAACATATGGTGTAACTGTATTTCACAATTATGAAGGAAGTCTCCATTGTCAATACTGGCTAAAAGAGTTACACTACTGGAAAGTGCTGGAGGTGGTACCTCAGTGGTAAAGGCATTGGACTTAGATTGGAAGCTCACAAGTTCAAATCCCAGCACCACCAAGCTGTCACTGCTGGGCCTTTAAGCAAGGCCCTTAACCCTTAGTTGTAAGTTGCTATGGATATGAATATCTGGCAAATGAAATTAATTTAAATGAAAGTCTTTAGAACAGAACAAGAAGTAGGTACTTTGTAGTTTCATGTTATCAAGACAAGGAGTTTTTTACCTTTTTCAAGAGAGATTGGGAAAAGACCCTTTATACCTATTGGACTTTGGGGTAGCAATAGTAGATTTGCCATTTGTTAAATATCTGGGATATGTTTAAACATTGTTTACAGATACATGCATTTATGCAAATACAATGCATTTATCTTCATTTGCATCCTTTCATCGGTGCACAATGGTCTCACAGGTTTAAGTAAGCAAGTACTTTATTTCTATAGCATCACAAAGTGCTTTACATCCAAGATAGAAAAAAAAAAGAACAAGAGAACAATAAAAAAAAAATAAAACACAAAAAAACAGAGCAAACCATTCAAAACATGGCAGGTTTAAACAAGTTTTAGCAGCTTTTTAAAAAAGTGTCCACAGAGATTACAGATCTGATATCCAAGGGAAGAGCATTTCACAACTTGGGAACAACTACCTCAAAGGCACAGTCACATTTGGTCTTTAATCTAGAGCGAGAAACAACTAGTAAGATCTGTCTGCAGGCTCTCAGATTCCTGCTGGAATGATAAAGTTGCAATAATTCATTTATATAGACAGGAGCTTGACCATGCCATGCTCTTAACACTAAGACACGAATTTTAAATTAAATTCTAAATATAACAAAATTGGTGTTATGTGAGATCTCTTTAATGACTTGGTTAAGAGCTCAGCAGCAGCATTTTGGACCACTTGAATTCGTTTCAGGGATGAATTATTAAGACACGTAAAAAGAGAATTGCAATAATCAAAGCTGGAGGAAATAAAACCATGTATAATCATCTCCATATGCACTTTTGACATAAATGCACTTAATTTGGCAATGTTTCTCAACTGATACCAAAATTACCAAATATTTAACGTGTTGATGAAGTTTCATGGCTTGTCCCATATGAACCCCTAAAATTAGAATTATAAACCTAAATTAAGTTAAGTTGGTCAAACACTGGTAGACAAGTACATGTAATTGAGCAGCTATAAATTTTCAATTAGTTTTACAGGTATTACAAAAAAAAAGAGCTAGCAGACCAGCTAGTGTTCCTGTCTCCTGATCTAAGCATGTAATCAAGCTTACATGATATCAAACACAGGAAACAATGCACCCTACCAGGCATTGCACTGTGTTGCATGACTAAGATTTACAGCTACCTTTTTCTATCCTGCTCAATAATACATGGCCACGATTTAACAACTTCCATAAATCATTTTAGTCCTGCACATTACACATCAGATATAATGCATAATGAATAGCACTTGTTGCACAGGTTGAAGGGAAGCTCTTTCAGAGGGCATCGTGTTAAGGTCAACGCCTTTTTCAAGGAAATGCTTCTGCTCGCAGAAAGCTTGGGAAGATGGTTGAATTCATGATGGTGTTAAGGTCTTGTAATAAGACCTTTGGTTTGATAAACACAAAGCTATAAAGTTATCACTATGAAATTTCTGACAGAAAACAAAAATTTCATGTCCTTTTTGAACATCCCATTCCACACTTAGTCTCCATTTGCTGTTTTAATAACCGTGACTCTTCTGGGAAGATGTTCCACAGGATTTGGGAGTGAGCTTATGGAGATTTGTGATAATTCAGCCACAAGGGTATTAAAAGTAAAGTCAAATACTGATGTAGGGGAGGTGAGGAGGTCGAGGGTGCAGTGCGTGTTCACATTCATCCCAATGTTGTTCATTAGGGTTGAGGTCAGAGCTCTATAGCAGGAGATCTACAAACTCCAACCCAAGCGTATCTTGTCAAGTCAGTTGTCCCAAAAACCTGTCCCTATTAGCCTGTTAGCATAGCAAGAGAACAGATTGATGTGAGAGAACAATACGACTGAGGTCACAGAGCTGTACCTCCTCAACAGCTCAAACATTTTCACTGCTTTAGCCTTTATATTTATTTGCTGTACATTTATCCACATATATTACATGCTGTACATATATTTGCATATTTAACTGCAATTAACAATTTAAAAAATTGCTTCAATTTGCACTTTTCACAGCATTTCATTGCTGTGTATCTGCACCATCCATCCATCCATCCATCCTTTCCTTCATTCATCCATCCATCCATCAATCCATCCATCCATCGCTTTACTCTGACTCACTTTAGATTGTTATGTACAATTCTCATTCATTTCTCTTCTTTTTACACCTTTACGCACAGCCAATTCCAAACAGCGATTTTCTTAAGACGATCTCGCGCACAAACCAGACTCCACACCTGCCTTTACAAAATGCAAACACAATAAAAAAAAAAAAAAACACAACTAATAACACTTCGCTGAGGTCTTCCCCTGAAGACTATGCCTTTGTACTTTAAGTCATATGAAGATAATTGTACAGGAACATCATTAAGGTGTTTAATTGGTCCTAAAGGACCGCTGATGTATTTTTTGTGAGAACATTTACATTGCTCATACCTTTGAGAATAAAAAAAATATTGCCTCAACACTATCTTTTGTTCTGACAGCATAAGTATGCACAGAGGCCAACTCGGATATCCTATACAGTGACAGAATCAGGGCAAGTGCTTTTATTACCAAGTGCACATAACTTGGATCTGCCTCTGTACACTGACTTCACTATATTGAACTGCAGTAAACAGCTGCACAGATGAATTTAGTGAGGCTTTATGGTGGTTGATGTTTGAGATGAAAGCAAGGTAGAAGGTAGAAGATGAAAGAAGTGTTATTATATGGACAAAAATATGTCGACATCTAACCGTGAAGTTCGTATGCGCTTTTTGAACATCCTATTCCACATTTAGTTTCGCCATTAAATCCTCCACTTTTCTGACTTTTGCCACTAGATATTGGAGGGTGTTGTAAAGATTTGTGCTCATTCATCCACAAAGGACTTAATAAGGTCAGGTAGTAGGGGTGGTAAGATTCACCGATTCGCATCTGTGCATTGGAATAAAAGTTAACGATGTGATGCATCGATTTTAAAAAGTGTAAATCGGTTGCGAGTTGGCATTTGTACCGCGATGCGTTTTAACATAATCGCAATTATTAGTAGATTTGCTTTACTTTTATTATTTAGAAAAGTGACCAATATCTAATATAGAGATTGATTTCTTCTTGCTAAACTGTTTCTCAAGAGCGTTTTCTCAGCACTACTGCTTTTACTTGGATATGACCGAGGCATGTCCTGAGAGTCACAAAGAATATTTATTTACATGGCAGAGGTTTTTTAAGTAAATTAAGTAAATTTATGATTTGCTGTCTGTCTGAACCAAAGAAATAAAAGTGAATCATATATTTTCTACTGCATCGTATTGCTTTGTATCGCATTCATATTGCACGCCATTGTAATAGAGGTGAACTGTATCGCATTCTACCAGGAGCTGCTTCATATCTATCTTTAAAGTATCGTATCGTTGGCTATGCATCGAGATGCGAATCGCATCGGCCTCAGTAAAGACATCAAATAGGCATGACACAATTATGACATCCTAAATGGTAATGACACGTAAATTCCCTTTGCGCAGCACACACACTTCACCATTCTTAAAAGCACCATTCTTAGCAAACTCTCATCTCCTTTCCACTGCTCCATTATAACTCATTTCAAGGTGTTCAAAACAAGCTTGCACAAACAACTGCTGACACTCCAGGATCACTAACATCTAGTTCCAAAACTCATGTGTGACCTCGGGGTGTACTTGTCGCTCCCTTTTCGTGCCATACACGCCTTATTCAAACACGTTGCAAATTGTCAGCAACGGAAAGAAGTGCTCACCTCGGCCCCAACCTCCTTTTTCACAAAATCTAATTTCCAGATCAGCCAACAAACGTAAAAGTGTAGCGAGAGAAGGCCATAAAAAGATAATACAGGATATCATTCAGGCAGAAGAAAGGTACCGTACGGGGGCCTTCAACTCTCAAGCCTTTCCACATCATTTCCATAAAGCGCTATTAACCTCTTTTGCGACTTGACTATCGGCTCCCGTGTAGGCCACGATAACGCTCGTCGATCGGCCACGTCGCTGCCATTCCCCGCAATTTAATAGCACCTTATTTCTCTGGGAAAAGGCCATGGAGCCGTGCAGCTATATCACAGATTATTGGAATAAATTTGCCTCCTTTTAGTATCGTATTTCATTGCGCCGCACTCTTCCGAATAAACCCGGGCCGTAATTGTAATCGCAGAGTCTAATAAGGAGTAACACAGTTTAAATGAAGCAAGCCACTGACCATAAAGCTCAAAAAGTAATTCTTGGACTGAGCTCTGAAGGTTTTTTTTTTTCCCCGTTTGGGCAAGTGAACAGGTGGAATGTCGTAAAAATGGATTTTCAGGTGTAAAAGCATAGGCGTTGTGGCACGACTCCAGAGATGGAAATATGTGTGTGTGTGTGTGTGTGTGTGTGTGTGTGTGTGTGTGTGAAATGCAGGGAAAAAAAGTGTTGTTTTGATTTTGTTGCACTCAGTGGGAGGTGTTTCAAACTTCTCCAAAGCAACTTTAAACACTAACTCAGTTATATGTGATTCCACTTTTTTGTGTACCACTGATTTTATATATACATATATGTATATGTATATATTTATTTATTAATTAGGGGTGCAACGTTACACAGAATTCACAGGTCGGTTCAGTTCGGTTCAATATCGGTATATATGGGGAAATGAAATGCAAAACAAAATTGCTTGTAGATTTTTTTTTTTCTTTTTTTTTTTTTTAATGCAGTGTATTATTACTACTACCATTTGTGATCATCAACATTTAAAAAAAAAATTTTTTATTCAATGCCTGCTTGATTAAATTCTATAAAAAAATTATTTTAAATATATATTTTTTAAAAAAGTAATCGTATAACCCAATTAATGCAATGCACTTTATTATATTGATTAAATTGAGTAATCAATCAATTAAATTTGCACAAATTAAAGTGATTCAATCAAATTAAATAAATGGGAAAATTTAAATAGTTCACATTTGTTAGTTGTTGCATTTTTTCTTAATACAGATCTGTATGTTAAGTGTGTGTTTTACATTTAATTTTCCAAAGATACAGTATGATCTACTTTACTGTTAAACTTACATACTTTAATAAATGTCTTCATTCCTTCGTTCATTTATTCACTCCCTCAATATGTGGAATTGTCACGATTAATTTTTGTTGTTTTTTCCATTGCAAAGTAAAATTATTTATCTAATGCTGCAAAATTTCAAAATTCTTTTTCCACAATTGGTCAATTTCCACAATTGGGGGGGGTGTTACTTAAACATTCTGCAATTTGAAATATTTTAAAATGTCACATGTCCAGCAGGGATTTCTGAATCATCCAAATTTCTTAAAGATCACCATCATTTACATATATGGCATTTGGCAGACGCCCTTATCTCAAGCGACTTTGACAATTTTGTAATTCATACAACTGAGCACTTAAGGATTAAGGTAATTGCTCAAGGGCACACAGAGGCAGTTTAGAGCTGGTGGCATTCAAACTCACATCCTTCTGATCAGAAATCCAACATCTTACCCAGTGAGCTACATCTGAGCATCAGAAAAAGAAATATTTACAGTATGTTGCATGATTTTATTTCCAAAATTTTCAGTGATGATATATGATATCTTCTGCAATAGATCCTCAACCTCTTCTCTGTGAATGCTGACTGCACCCCAGGCCTCCTCACCTCACCTTCATCAGTACCTGACCTTACAATGAGCACAAATCTCCAGCAAATGGAGCCTAAATGTGAAATGAGATGTTTAAAAAGAAACACATACTAATCTTATGCTCAGGTTCCCACAAACTTTTGTCCACATAGTGAACATTTTTCTGTTCTCAAATTTAAGCGATGATATGTTTTTTTTCTTTTACAAAACATCCACTGTAACAGGTGTGTGTGTGTGTGTGTGTGTGTGTGTGTGGTCTAGCCCTGTTAAACAGAAATTAGGATTTGTAGAGAGATGATGGGTTTCTCTCACACACACACACACACACACACACACACACACACCTGAGACAGCTGTTCTGCGAATCAATCAGTGCTGTGATTTTGTCTTCGTGTGGTATCTTCTGCAATTACAACTCGATAACTGAAGCAATTTCGTCATGATTGCGACGTCTCACTGAAATGCACACATCATGTCGTTGTCAAAATGAAAAAAAAAAACACACAAAAAACACGCTGCTTAGGCGCTAACGCATAAAACTCAACCAAAAAAAAACGTGCGAATAGCTGTCATCACGCGACGCCACGCAGGTGGCTGTCAGGACGAAGATGCAGTCATGTGTTTCAAACTCGTAACACAAAACGGGATCGTAGCGACAAAACACACACACACAAAACGGGGATCGTAGCGACAAAACACACACACACACACTCAACAAGACAGTGATGTGGGCTGCTAATAAAACAGAGCTAACAGATGTCACAACGCCGTCGCTCCGGGGGGACATCTGGCATTAAAACTCATGGCTACAATCTAAAAATATTCGGGAAATATCGTCCATACACATAAAAGCAAACCAGTAAGTGAGATCGTCCTCTTTCTTCCTTCACACCAAGCTAATAAGAGAGCTAGAATATAAAAAAGAAGAAGAAGCTGTTTAGGTTTATAATGGGATGGGACTCTGAAGGTGGTGACAGCCTGTAACGCAGTCTGCTTGTTATACGACGCCTCCCATCCTCACACACACACACACACACACACACACACACACACACAACACACTCGGAGCACACTTGCAAAGAGAAAAGACTGAGAAGCTAATGAACACTGACAACAACCCGCTAGCTGTTTGCGTTCCTGTCAGAAGACTAAGCAACAAATGGATGGCGCAGTCTCATACACACACACACACACACACACACACACACCTTTCTCTTATCTCCATCAGATGGCGGTGGCTAAGAATGAGGCGCCGGACTCCCTCATCAAATCAATTTACTTCCCAATAGCCTCAACTCCTCAACCTGCTCGATTTAATTTCCTGAGACATTATTGGAATCCCATTTTCATGATAAAGTGATGGAAAGGTAGTCTGACAATAATCATTTTCATTATACAGATAATGAATGTTTGCCTTTTTTTATTCCCCTCTTCCTCAGGTTCAGGGTTATTAATATTGCCGTATATTCGCGCGTAAAGCTAATCGACGAGGTGAGCATGAGAGTCCGCGTTAGACCTGTCTATTGGCTAATTTGCCTTGCTGTCAGTTTGGCAATAAAGTCCTGCGGTGAAAGGGGGAGGAGACAACGCTACACACGCAGTTATAGGAAAGGTCGAGGGCCATTTGTGTATACAAAGTTTTTCACCTTGAACTGAGCCTGATCCTTAAGCGAGGGCTAAACCTCGCGACAAGGACGAAACCGATGGAATCTGCACAAGCAGCCAGACACGCTTTTCAATTATTCATATTCTATTCAATCCTGGATAACTGGATAATATCTCATTTTTCCCCCTCCTTAAAGAGCTTTTTCGAATTTTTTCGGAATCAAATTTTTGGTTAACCAGCATTGCATGGAAAGAGGATGTTGAGAAACATTCCAGAAATTAATTCATTATAATTCAATTAATTTCAATCAGTACTTTAAACGATAATATACTATTTTAACAAGTGATCTTGGCTGTGTTTTTTTTTTTTTTTTAAGAAAAAAATAAGAGAGAGAACAGTGATCTTTTGGGGATCAGATAATTTTAGTGACTTGGTTCTTTGAATATTGTTCATCAAAATGAATTGCGGTTCATTTTGTTCCTTTAATCAAAAACCAAATAAAATATTACATTTTCAATAAACAGATCTCTTATCGTCTACGAATTTTAAATATAGTTCTAATATTTTATATAAATATATATAACTGCATAGCGACTACGGGTCACGTGACAAAAGAACGAACGACTCGGACGAGATGACTCACGAGATGAACTACTCAATTCTGTTTCCTGTACATAATCTACGAAGATTGTCGCTTACCTTATGTGCGTCAGGTAGAAAATGAAGAATCATTTTCATCATCATCGTTCTTCTGAGTCACATTAAAGACTCGTTCATGAGCGCTAATCAGGAAATCAGGAGCTGAGGCAACAGATGATGTATTCTAAATATGCAGTGATTTGAAGTGAAGTTTTAGAGATAAAACAGAAATTTTCCATTATGACTCATTTCGAAATTCTTTCTTCACATATTCAAGCTTGTTTCAGCTGGAACCCCAATCTTCTGCTCAGCAACTCACAGACTTTAACCCACCAGTGGCAGCATTGGGCAAATTTTTGTTTTTTTGATGTTGAGGGCCATCAGGGCCAGCAAAGCCTTTTCCCCTGGCCTAAATACCATTACGTAATATATTTTTTCCATAAATATGAATTAAATTATTCCCAATAGTGTATCTCTTCATTTGCAGTAGTTTTCAGTAGTGTCTGTTTACGCTAACATTTCTATCCAATCATATTTCAGCCATCACTTGTTGCCAGCGTCAAAGGAATCTGCCATAAGGCTTCAGAATCAACATTGTGAGCTCCTATAGGGTAAAGTACATGTAAAGAACAACCATTTACATTTTCTCGCATTTTTCTTCACGTCCTTTGATTGGATGATCAGAATGTGAGCTGGTCAGAGCAGAGCAAACTGTACAAGCTTAGATATATTCCTGCGGATTTAATAGCTTTTTTTTTTTTTTTTTTTTTCATTCCACAATGGCAGACAGAGGAGAAGAAATTGATTCGGTCGCACTTACAAGGATATTTACAGGAGGGACTTTTTGTGAGGAAAGGACGGTCAAAACAGTTTAAAGCAGTTGTTAAGCTTTTTTATGAACCATTTTAACTTTAATGTAATTTGCAGAAAAACACCATTTGCATTAATTTCAAATCTCCAGGAAATCCGGATTATTTTTATTTTTAATATTGATGTTTCTGCTAGAGATGATGTATGCGGGAGGTGCAGTTGTGGCTACAATGCAAGGAGACGTGTTGAATTGTGTTCATTGGGTTTCTCGCTTCAGTAATGATATTCATTCTCACTGTATGAGATTCGTGTCTGTGACGCAGCGCTCTGTTATACTGCTTCTCTCTATAATATTAATGGTTTCTATAGACGTGGCGTGATGTGTTAAGAGGTGGATTGATTCAGGTAGGACACCACTGAAGGACAGGGTGTGAAATGCACGGCCCGATGATTTGAAACATGCCGAATAGTGCGTTTCAATCGTGTTTTAAACAATGATGTGTTTTTTCCATAATGTACAGCTCTATTTTCTTTATTTATGTATTGCATAGGAGTTTATGTAATATTAACGAGGCAAGAGTAGGGCATGATAGACATTTTTCTCTATTTTTTTCTCTCTTTTTCTCTCCATGCTGCCACAAGAGACTCTCAAAAAACAAACCCAGTAAGAAAGCTGACTCGCTCTATAAATAACAGTAATTACGCATGACTCGTTGAGTCGCGGGTGACCTCGGGAGCGGCGTGCGGGCGCCTGCACACACCGGTGACTTGTGCACACGGGGGGTGATGTGGGCGATTGAGTGGAAAGCAGGAGAGATGAGAAAAGGAAAAGAAGGCCAGGGGAGAGGAGGAGAGAAATGGAAAGAGAGGGGAGGAGAGAGAAAGAAAGAAGAGAGGGGCTGCCTAATGTATGTTGTGGCTACTGAGTGCTAAGTGCATTTGTAAGCTTTACAGGAACATCAAAACACGATTGAATGTCAGAGTCTGGAGATTCGAACCAACAGTAACAACAAAGAGGGAAAAGGAGAGCAAGAGAGGGAGGGAGACAGACAGAGAAAAGAGAGATAGAGTGATTGAGGCAGAGAGAGACAGAGTGATTGAGGCAGAGAAAGACAGAGTGATGGAGAAAAAGTCAGAGAGCAGGAGACGGAGAGAGAGTAAGTGTGATACAGGCAGACAAATTGAGAGGCAGAGACAGATAGAGAGAGAGATAGACATAGAAAGAGAGTGATAGAGAAAGGCAAAGACAGAGTAAAAGTCAGAGATAGAGAGAAAAATAGAGTGTGGGAAAGATAGCAGAGAGTGAGTAGGATAGTGAAAGAGAGAGAGAGAGAAAGAGAGCAGGATGACGACAAAGTCAGAGAGTAAAGAACAGAGATAGACAGAGACAGAGGTAAAAGACAGAAATAGACAGAGACAGAGAGTAAAAGACAGAGATAGACAGAGACAGAGAGTAAAAGACAGAAATAGACAGAGAGAGAGAGTAAAAGACAGAGATAGACAGAGAGAGAGAGTAAAAGACAGAGATAGACAGACAGAGAGCAGAGACAGACAAAAACAGAAAGCGAGACACAGACAGAGAGAGAACAAAAGAAAGTGAAAGTGATCGAGGCAGAAACCGAGCAAAAACAGAAAGAAAGTAAGAGAGAGAAAGAGAGAGAGAGAGAGAGAGAGAGAGAGAGAGAGAGAGAGCTGTAAATAGTGACAGTGTGCTATAGAGAATGAGAAAGGAAAACAGAGATGAGAAAGAGAGATAGTGAGCTGGTAGAAAAATGAAAAGAAAAAATCTGCATTCCTTTTTTACAGCCGGAACAATCAAGACCTTAAAGAACAAGAAGAAAAAGATGAACTACAAAGAAGAAAACAATTATTTCTTCATTTTTATCTCATTAACAACTGAGAGGAAGAACTTCGAGAAGCATAAAAAATCCCATTAATTATTATTTTTTGTACATTTATTAACATCTCAGACTGGAGAAAACCAGGAGAAGAAGAAAAAAAAAAGTTCTACCCTGCCATTCATTTTCCCTTTTTCAGTTCATTTACAGAAGAAAGAAGGAATAGGAAGTAGAAATAAAGAAAAGAAGATCAACAGAAAAGGAAGACGTCTACAAAAAACAAGACGAGAAAGAAGAAAGGTGTTTTTTTCCTTGTGTTCCACTTTTGACACACATTTATTACAGTTGAGACGCAGCAGAAGAAGAAGAAGGCAACATTTTCTTTTGCCGTGTTCGATTTATTCACGAGTTTAAAAAATGTATTTTATGTTTCACAAAATGTATTACCAGCTCAGGGGGACAGAACAGGAAAAAGAGACGTGTTTAACAATAATAATAAAAAAAAATTGAAACTGAGTTTCAGGATGCAGATCAAATTCATCTTTAATCATAAAAGAAGAAAATGATGAAGCAAGAAGATGAAAAAAAGAAAAACAGAGAGAACAAAAGAGAAAGAAAAGAAAAAGAGGATGAATGAAAATAAGAGAAGGGGTTGAAAGGTTGAGGAATTGGGGAGTAGAAGAAAAGAGGATGAAGAGTGGAGATGAAAAAGGAAGAGGGGAGAAAGATGAACATAATAACAGAGAAAAGAAGAAAATGAAGGAAAACAGAAGAGAAGGAAAGAGAAGAAAAGAAAAAAAGGAGGAAAAAAAGGAAAATTAAGAGGAAAAATTATGCTGAAGAGGAGGAGAAGTAGAAGAAAGAAAAGGAAGAGAATGAGAAAAATGAACACGAAAAAGAAGTGGGGAAAGATAATGATAAAGAGGAGGAAGAAGAACAGAGAAAAGGAAGAAGGATTAGAAAAGAAGAAAGCGAAGGCAATAAAGAAGATAAAAAGTATAGAAAGAAGATGGACAAAAAGAAGAGGAAGATGCAGAACAAAAAGATGGTAAAGAAGAAGAGTAAAAACATGAAGAGGGAAAAGAAGAAGAGGAGGAACATTAAGAGGAAAAATACATAGTAAAAGAAGCTAAAAAAGAAGAGGAAGAACATGAAGTGAAAAAAGAAAAACAGGAAAAACATGAAGAGGAAAAAAGAAGAAGAAAAAAAAGGAAAAGGAAGAATAAGACTGTGCACAATGCTACTATTTGCATTTCTGGAAGTTGCACAACATAGTGATCTATCTATCTATCTATCTATCTGTCTGTCTGTCTGTCTGTCTGTCTGTCTGTCTGTCTGTCTGTCTGTCTGTCTGTCTGTCTGTCCGTCCGTCCGTCCGTCCGTCCGTCCGTCCGTTTGTTTCTCTCTCTCTCTCTCTCTCTCTCTCTCTCTCTATCTCTCTCTGATATAAAGCAGTGATGGTTTAAAAACCTGGGTCTCTTATCCTGTCATAACCAGTATCATTTCTAGAGACTTTTGAATGGAAGTTTTATCTTTATTCCTCGTCTGCAAAGTGAATGTATGAATAAATAAAGGATCGTTGGAGCGACACACGTTCACAGGCAGGAGCTTATTTACGGCGTGTTAGAGCGAGTCTCGACAGAAAGCCAGTGTGGAAATTAAAGGCTTGAAAAAGAAAGTGGGAGAGTTTCACTTTGCGAGATGAGCGCAGGCTTTAAAGCTTTATGTACACCTCCTTTCATAAAAACTTTCTTTTTTTTCTACTAGTACATTACTCTTGGTGTACACTTCATCGTCAAGGCTCATCTTTTAGCCTGTTGTGGGGAAAACACAAGGCTAATGCACAATTCATTGCAGTCCACTTGTTCAGTGCGACATCAGTAGCACACCCTCCTCCTTTCCCAGGTTGGTTTTGACGGCTTGTCATATAGACCAGCTGTTGAGATGGCATCCTTGTGATGAATTGCTGCACAGCTTCTCGCTAATTAGCAAACTTCCCCGTCATTCAAGTGAGCCGAAAACAGATATGTCACACGTCTAGAACCTTCAAAAGGCTCGAAGTGTGAGCCGGAGGGTGAGGGAGTGCTTCGTGTCTGATCAGCCAGACGAAAACCCGGAGTCCCAAGGCCTTGTTAGATTGAGTTTGGTTGGCCTGAAGGTCATAAAGATCATGCTAGCTATGTGATACAAACTGGTGGACCAGGTATGAGTGTATGTTGTTGCTGCAGAGAGTGTGTAGGAGCTGGATGCTTTTCTTAGGAGGACCCTGGGTCACAGCTGACACCTGGAAAAAGGAAGAGCATATTTTCCTTCTTGAAGATCTTCCACAGGCAGTGGCAGGAGATAAAAAAAAAGCTTGAGGTAGAATTAGCGTGCAGCGCTGCATTCAACTGTGTGCCCTTGTAACCTGTGGAGTGTAAGCATGTATTTCTGGGGAGAGCAAATGTTGAAGTGCACGTGTGTGTGTGTGTGTGTGTGTGTGTGTGTGTGTGTGTGTGTGTGTGTGTGTTAATTACCCTTCCTGAAGGTGAACAAAAGACACACACACAATCGTCCAACACACAGAGACTGTGCTTCTAAAAGAAGAATATGAAATGAATATGAAAATCCTTTCACTTCTCAGAGTGTTTGATCTGTCTGATGTTCTTTGTATTCTGAGAACTTTTGTTTTGTTTATTTCGAAAAAGTGCAGCTTTTTTTTGTAACGTGTTAATAGTAATACAAGGCAAGAATTTGAAATGTTTTCGAATCAATCACAAATAGCTCCAGAGTGAAAATCAGATTCGTACATAGATTCTGGTGAACGACATTCTTTTCTGCATTCGCCACGACTCCTAGAGAAATATTCCGCTACGGGCCTAAGCACCTCGCGGCGTCGCTGCCTAGAGGCGGGTTTAGCCGGGTTTTCGCAGATAAAAACAAACTGCAAGAAATCTGCTAAAATATATATTGCAAAGCTTTTTTTTTTCTAAAAATGTTAGGAATGAATGAATAGGGTGTTATGGTTTGAAAGCTGATTAATCTGGTGGTATATTTCAGTTCAGCTAAGAACAATCTACTTTTATAAGGAGAAGGAATTGGCAGACCAACCGCAGATTTTTTTTTGGTTCTTTCAGAGCTTGTTTAAAAATAAGTAAGAATCTTTTCTCAGCTAACCGTTTCAAACAACGGGTTTTTTTTGGGCAAGTTTTAAAAAAGTGCATAGGAAATGCAGCCCCCTCTTTTAGGTCACCATCATTCTAAAGTTTGTAGCCAGAAAAGTGTACAATACGTGAAGGTTGTGGCCAAAAGATATGCTGAAGGTTGTGGTTGGAAACGTGTACAGAATGTATGGTGAGGTTCATTACCAGGAAAGTGTACAGTATGTGGAGGTTATGATAAAAATAATATGCTCATTGTGATCATCATGGAGGAAATCACATTTTCAGCATAACTGTCAAAAAAGTACTGTATGCTTCTGAATACACATCGTGGTTCCTATAGCAACCAGCACCAAGTGTTTTTGTTTTGGGTTTCGTCTTGTGTCTATTGTCCTGCTATGATTTCTTAAATAATATTGACTACAAGTCTTACAGATACAGCCTGATCACATGACACGTGAGAGATTACATGGAGAAGGACTGTGCCAGGCCCTAAAAAAGCTAGCGGGAAAAAATTGCATTGAAGGTATCAATGAAGATGTTTTTGGGAATCACAAAGCACTGAACTTTATCAGAAGCTGAAGCTGATCAGATTATTGTTGGAAACTGTGGCGCAGTAGCTGCTGTTCAGGAGCGAGTAGCAACGAAACCTTTGAAGATACATTTAAAAGATTATTTAAAACATTTCAAATTCATGTTTGTTGATTTTTATATTATTCAATGGATCACTTCAGTTCAGTAAGAGCTCTGACATAAAACCATCTGAAACAAGAAAAATGTCTCCTTCTTTTATTTACTTTTTTAAATCTTTTTTTCTTTCTCTTTTTCATTTTTATTTTTTTCATTCTTTGTTTTTTTCCCCTTTCTTTCTCTTTCATTTTCTTTTTTTTGTTGTTTCTTTCTTTTCTTTCCTTTTTTTGTTCTTCGTTTATTTTCAAGATTGTTGTTCTTTTTTGTTCCTTTTCTTTCGATCATATATTTTTCTTTCTTTGTTTTTTTCTTTCCTTAAATTTTTCTGTCTTTCTGTCTTTGTTATTTCTTTCTCTTTTATTTCTTTCTATTTTATTTTCCTTTTTGTTCTTATTTTTCCTTTCTTTTAATTTCCATTCTGTATTTTTTTCTTTTAGCTTTCATCTTCTTTTTTCGTTCTGTTTTCTTTCTTTCATTTTCTTTTTGTTTTTCTGTCTTTTTAATTTTCTTTTTTCATTCTTTCTCACTTTTTCTTTCTTTCATTGTCATTTTTCTTTCATTTTCTTTTTAAATTCTGTTTTTCCTTTTTCCCTTTCATATTATTTTTTCCTTTCTTTGTTTTTATTATTTTATTGTTCTTTTCTTTCTTTCATTTTCTTTTTTGTCCCTCTTTAATTTTCTTCCTTCCTCTATTTCGTACCTAAAATCACAATTCGCCTTTCCTCTTGTTTTCCTTTCTGTTTTCTATCCTTCCTTCTTCTTTATCTATTGTCAGCCCCTCCTTTTTCCTTGTCTGTCTTTTATCTGTCCTTACATTTCTTTCATTTGTCATTTTTTGCTTGTCTTTCATTGATCCATCTTTCCTTGTCATTCTTCATCCATCCATATATCCATCCATCCATCTATCCATCCATCCATCCATCCATCCATCCATCCATCCATCCATCCTTTTCTATCTTGTTTCCATCCATCCTCTCTTTTTTCAATATCTCTTTGACTTATTTCCTTCCTTCTTCATCTCCCCCCTTCCTTTCTTCATTGCTTCCTCCCTTCCTTCCTTTCTTTTTCTATTTCTGTCTGTCCTGCTTCCACTCACTCAAATTTATTGAAAATGGTTTCCTTTTAAAATATCTTCCTCTTAAAACTCCCTCTGGCAGGAAACCAGTTTGTTGTAGGTTCTAAAAAAGAAGAAAAAAACCTTTAATGCTTCCTCTGAGACACGATCACAGAGGTGTTCAGATGTCCGAACACGTTATCGACTCAAACCAAACTTCAACCCTTATTGGCTGTTAATATTCCGTCACAGCAACATCCCAAAGCCGGATTTCTTTTCCAAAACATTTCCACACATCGAATCACAAGTTGGTGAAGCAGTTTCTCACGTCCACCTAAAGCACGTGCCAATAAATATAACCTTTCTGTTTTCTAAATAATCTCAGTGTTTAACAAACCAGGAAGGACACCCAAAATCTACTCGTATATCTATTTGGCGCCATCTACCTTGGAAATTTCCTTCCGGAAACTTCTCCAACAGACTCTTAACTCCTGTTACTGGACTGGCAGAGGGCACATATATTAGGATTATTGCCTCTGTGGACGCTTTGTTGCTTGTCTACCTGAAGTTCTTAGTGTCCTTGAGCATTCATCTAAAAGCCCTTTCCTTTCACAGCTTCAGTGCACTCTTAGTAGCAAGAGAGAGAGAGAGAGAGAGAGAGAGAGAAGTATGAGGTACAACAGACTAGTTATAGGGAATTAAAACATATTTCTCAGAGCGCTCACAGATTAGAAATTGAACCGTCATTCTACACGAGAGCCAAAATGAGTAAATGATGATTAGAGAGAGGGATAGAAAGAGAGAGAGAGAGAGAGATAGAGAGAGAGAGCACAAGCATGAGCAGGATTAGAAAATGGCTATAAAGGAAGTGGAGACAAAGATAACACGAAGCTTTTATGTTAGCATTTAGGCCCTTTAGCAGCTCGGATGCCACTTCCTTTCTCTCTTTTCCCGGAGGTCGTCTCTCATTTCAGTGAGTCTCAGCGCGAGCGTCACACCGAGACGCGCGGTCTTCCTTTATTTTCATTTGCGCGGGTCACGCTAGTTTTGCAAAGCGGCTTTATATTTAAATATCAGCATGTGGGACAATTTGAGCTTTCTCATCCATGTTAATTCCATTTTCTTTCTCATCACACACACATACACACACACACACACACACACACACACACTCAGCACCCGAACTCCACACTGTAGCAAGAAGCTGAAGGAAAAAGACAACCGGTGACTAGCAGGCATCGTAAAATACAGTTTTTTTTTCTCTTCCTCTTTTTTCTTCCATGTATACACTTTTTTTTTTCATTCAGTTCTCACTTTCTTTCAATATTTTCATCCTACACTTTTTCTTTCTTTCTGGTTTATTTCAATTACAGTCATTCTTTGTTCTGCCCCCCAACATTTCCCCTTCTTTTTCTGCCTATACAATATCTGTTTTTGTTAACTTCTGTAAACTTTTTCTTTCTTTCTTTTCTTCCTTTCTTTTGACATTTCCTGTCTCAATTCTCCTCTCTTTCCCCATCTATCGCTCCAGATTTCTCTCTATTTGGCATGTCCTCTAATCCTCAAACTTTCTATTTTCATGTCTCCTCTTATCCTTGAACTTTTTTTCTTTTATTTCTCCTCTTATCTTCTTATATTCTCAATATTTCTCTTTTGTGTCTCCTCTCATCCTTAAACTTTCTTTCTTTGGCGTCTTCTCTCATCATCAAACTTTATTGCTTTCACATCTTTTCTCATCCTCAAACCTTCTTTTTTGCATCTCCTCCCATCCTTGAACTTTATGCTTTCTTTTGCATCTCCTTTCATCTTAAAATGTTCTATCTTTTGCATCTCCTCTCAAAACTGAACTTTGTTTTTCTTTTGTGTCTCCTCTCATCCTCAAACTTTCTTTCATGTCTTCTTTTATCCTTGAAATTTATTCTTACTTTTATGTCTCCTTTTATTCTCAAACTTTCGATTATTTTGGGTGTTCTTTCATCCTCAAACTTCTTTCTTGAACATCTCTCATCCTCAAACCTCCTTAATTTTTTTGGGTGTCTCCTCCCATCCTCAAACCTTTTCTTTCTTTCGCATCTCCTTTTATTCTTAAATGTTCTATATTTCATGTCAAGGTTCCCTGGTGGTCTAGTGGTTAGGATGCGGAGCTCTCACCGCTGCGGCCCGGGTTCGATCCCCGGTCAGGGAAATGACCCAAACCATTAGGGTTGCACAAGCCAGTGCACCCTAAGTGCCAGTCCCAAGCCCGGATAAATGGGGAGGGTTGCGTTAGAAAGGGCATCCAGCGTAAAAAAACATGCCAAATCAAACATGCGGATCATGAATATGGATGAGCCGCTGTGGCGACCCCTAATGGAAGAAGCCGAAAGTTCTATATTTCGTGTCTCCTCTCATCCTCAATCTTTTTCTTTTTTTATTCTATCATTTTTGAATTTCTCATTCTATATTCAAGTCTGACATTAAAGCAGTTTGCTTTACAATTCAAACAAAAACCTTTAACTCTTCCCCCTTTATTGCCTGCTTGGACTGTTCCATTGCAGCAGCTTCATTCCACCACATTTCCTCACATTGGATCAGATGTTGGAACAGAAGCAGTTTTTCGAAGTACAAGTGAAACAAAGCTGATCGCTCGATGTCTTATGTAACACTCACATAACACAGGGTTCATAATGCTAAGTGTACTTACCTATGCCAGTGATTTTCTGGACTTTTGGCACACGAATGCTCCGCTCACTCACTTGCATCAACCCACATCACTGCCATAATTAGCTCTTTCCCTCCCTCTTTCCATCACATGCTCTCACTTCATTCCTTTTCCATCTCCCCTCATCACTGCACCATTGTTTCTAGTAGTGCAGTTCGACTCCCACACAAGCACTAAAAAGTGCAGGTTGCAAACCCCAAAGAGCCTGACTTTGCTTCTGTTTGTGTGTGTGTGTGTGTGTGTGTGTGTGTGTGTGTGTGTGTGTGTGTGTGTGTCGCATGTTATGAGGATATCGAGTGTAGCTTCTTAGGACCTTCTAAAGAGAAGGGGAACAGCCGGGAGGGACCGCTGCCACTTCTTTCAGAGAGCGAATACAGAGATCAAGAGAGAGAGAGAGAGAGAGAGAGAGAGAGAGAGAGAGAGAGGCAGATAGAGAGAGAGAGAGCGACTGACTGCAGGAAAAAATGAAAGCGAGAGCAGGAAAGAGCGCTCTCCCTTCTTTCAGAAAAGCCTTTGATCCTCAATCGCTGTGACCTCCGAGTGAACCCGAGCTTTACTCCCGTAGCAACATGGCGGCCCGCTTCTGATTAATTAGCATCGTCAGAAATGAGAGACAAGAGACTGACAGGAGGACGAGTGTAATCATACCATCAATCTGTCCATAGGAGAATGGAAAAAAAATAACCACCGTCCAAGTATCAAAATGCCTTAAAATGTTTTTAAAATAGCAGAATTTATACTAAAAACCAACATACACATTGGGTTGCCAGAGTTGTGTTTATTACCCCAACTTGGGTTGTAAATGAGCTTTTGGATTCACAAATAGTTTTTGGTTTATCAGGATTATATCAATTAATCTGAATCAGTTTTCACAACCATAGACTCTGGACAACTGTGTATCCATGAGTTATAGATTATGAAAAAAATAAAACAATCTGTGAGAGAAAGAGCATCCAGTGTATCCAGGTGATCTAAAAGATCATTAAAAATGAATATTTTTTACTCCTTTCTTTCTTTTTTCCTTTCCTATTTTTCTATTATTCCATCCAAGTCAGTTTTTCATCCTTCCTACCGCCCTTCCCTCCTTCCTTGTATGTCATCCTTCTTTCCATACCTCATCATCTGTATTCATTCACGGTTTGTCATTTATCCTTCTGTTCTTTCTTTCTGTTTTTTTCTTGTCCATCTTTTATCCTTCCTTTCTTCCTTCCATCCTTTAATCACTCACAGTCTGTCTTATCATTCATTCCTTTCTTTGTCTGTCTTTTCTTTTTCCGACAGATCCTTACCTCATTGATTATAATTTCTCATTCATTCATTGTCTGGCATTAAGTCTTCCCTCCTTCCTTTTCTATATTTTTATTCTTCCCTCCATCCTTCCTTGTCCATATTTCATCCTTCCTCCTTGTCCAACTTTCTTCCTTCAGTCCTTCCTTCTCTGTCTAACTTTTATCCTTCTCACCTTTTCTCTTGTCCATTTTAATCCTTCCTTCCTTGTCCAACTTTCACCCTTTCTTCTTTCCTTGTCCAGCAATCATCCTTCTATCCTTACCTCTTTGTCTTCTCATTTATCCATTGTCTGGCATTGATCTTTCCCTCCTTCCTTCCTTGTCCAACTTTCCTCCTTCCTTGCTTTTCTGTCCTTCATCCCTCCCTTCTTCTTTTCTTGTCCAACTTTCATCCTTCCCTCCGTCATTCCTTGCCTAACTTCCATCCTTCTTTCCTTTGCCAACTTTCATCCTTCAGTCCTTCCATCTTTGTTTAACTATCACCCCTACTCCTTATCCAGCTTTCATTATTCCCTTCCTTCATTGTTTAACTTTCCTCACTTCCTCCATTCTTTCCTTGACCAACTTCCTTCTTCCCTCCTTGTCCAACTTTCACCCTTCCTTCTTTCCTTGCTCAGCATTCATCCTTCTTTCCTTTACTCATTATCTTTTTGCATTCATTTATTGTCTGGCAGTGATCTTTCTTTACTTCCTTTCTTATCCAACTTTCATCCTTCCTGCCTTCTTTTCTTGTCCCACTTCCCTCTGTCCTTGCTTGTTCAATTTTTATCCTTCCTTCTTACCTTGTCCATCATCCCTCCCTCCACCCCACTTACCCTATGTATTAAAATCAGGAATCTAAACTTTCAAAATGATCTTCCTGAAACACTATCTGGCAGCAAAGTTGTGGGTTGGACAAAAAAAAGCATTTAACACTTCCCCAGAGACACACCACAGAGGTGTTTAGGATTGAGAGCTCTGCTAATAAATTAGTGTGTGTGACATGAGACTTAACTGTTGCATTTCCAGATATTTGTTTAACAGCAACTAACCGTGTCTGTATACAACCTAGAAGAACGCTCAAGATTTTATTCCTCACAAACATTCACTTTACTTCTTCCACATTTTTAGCCCGCTGCTAGTAAACCCACATCATCGTTTTCTCAGTGGTTTACTCAATCAAAACAAGTTTACTACAAACATTAGCTAAGGTAACAAGCTAGCTAGCATAACACACAGATACTGTGGCTAATAGGTTTATGTGACGAAGAGAAATTATAATAACAGTGCAAAAATTCTTGAACTATCTTTCTAATTCCATTATTAAAAATGGCTGAAAACTTCGACTCGGTCAGAATGAGTTAGCTCGAGGATGGTTGTAAAAATCATTTTTCAGTTCATTTCACCATATAATGGAGCAGATTTATGAACATTTTGCCCCATTGCCAATCCTCTCCTGCTATTAGAAAGCAACTGTCATGACTTACCACATAAGTGCTACTTCTGGAGCTGAGCTCGCTTGCAACATTAGCACAGTATGTACTGCTAATTAGCTAACAAATAAGGTCCTGCCAATTTTGCTACACATGCACACCTATTTTGTGCCTAATGGAACAAATAGCATCATTGTTTAGCCATTTTCACCCAAGTGCAAAAAGAACGTATGCTATTTTTCTTTTTTTAACCTTAGAATCCATTTTGTAAGCATCTGCTCCGCATTTCATTGATGTAACTAAATTGGGGGAAGCACAGGAAGTTGGGCAGTTCATTTACAACTTTCACTTTCTGGCCTTTGGGTCTTTATAGCGCAGTTCTGAAAGCACTTCTGTGCTCGCTAAAGAAACGCATCTACTACACTAATGACCAAAATGCGTATAATGACAAACACTGACTTCTAATTCTGTTTTTATTTCGTTAACCCCACTGGCTGAGAATGAAAACTGCTAAAAAAAGAAACAAACTCACACCGAAACCCATTAAGCATGTTAATGTGAAAATGTTTACAGAGTCTTATGCTCTCATTGAATATAAATGGTATTGCGGTGAAAAATTAGGAGTTGTGAGCTGCACCTATGTCTTGGGGTTTCCTCGTTAATGCTAGTGCTATTATGATATCGCTCAATGGAAGAAAATACTTAAGCTATGACGTCTCCAAATAAATTCAATTAAACTAACATTCTTACATTGTCCCAAAGCAGCTTCACATAATGGCATAAAATACAGGATATACATTTTACAATAATACATTTATTCCTAATGCGTGAGCCTGAGGAGACTATAGTTTGGAAAAACTTCCTGAGATGATATGAGGAAGAAATCTTGAAAGGAACCAAAGTCATAGAGAACTAATCATGTGACCTCTTCCTTAAATGTACTATATAGTTAAAAAGTGCAGTATTTCATTCATTTCTTTCTTTGTCTGTCTTTTCTCCTTACTAAGTATCCTTACCTCATTGTCCATAAATTATTATTCATTAATTGTCTGACCCTTATTGTCCATATTTCATCCTTCCCTCCAAGTCCAACTTTCCTCCTTCAGTCCTTCCTATGCAGTACAGTATTTTTTTACATGAAATCTAAGTGCACAAGTGTTTGTCCCAAAACATTATTAGACCAGAGCAGTCCAATTCCAATTTCATGCTTTCCAAGTCGTACAACTCTCAGTAATCTTATATACTGTACACTATATGGGCAAAGGTTTGTGGAACCTGACCATCAGATTTGGGGTAGCTTTTTGAATATGCCATTCCACATTTAGTCCCCATTTACTATTTTAATAAAATGTTATCATCTGGAAAGATGTTCCACTAGATTTTGGAGTGTGCTAAAGAGATTTGCCTCTTTCAAGTGCAACAACACAATAATGATCAGTCCCACATCTTCACATGATACAAATGAAACATCAGAATGCTGCGAAATGTGAAACTTCACACTGAACTTGAATTTACGGTTTTCAGCATTCACATATGTACAAATGGAACAGAACGCCAACCTTAACAATGATGGAACTATGATATTCGGTGTTGCATAGATGTGGATCGGTTCCCTTTGAATGTCTGGTTCCTCTTAAAACTTCCTCCTCATATAATGAGATTATCAGGATAAAAAGCTGGATCAGGCTTAAAGGATACATTTATTAATTTATAATGTTCGAGGTGATATTTAAAAAAGTTTTGAGACTGGCGCTGTTTACGATTAAGTACTATATTTATCTACGTTTACACACTATAACCTTCAAAATAGTCCCCTTGCACAGCAATACAGCGCTTCCAGCGTTCCTTTACTTCTGGAACGTGTCCTGGCAGCCTTTTCTTCAAAGAGTGTCAGGGACCTTCTACGATTTACGCTGGATCTTAACAATGCTGTCAAAACGGAGAACGGAGATCTTCATCTTCAGGACTTCTGCACCCAACCCTGATTGCCAGATATGACTGCAGAAGTAAAACATGTTGTTTACGATGAGAAACTCGCATATGATGAGAGCTCGGTGACTGACTTATGAAGGTCGGTGCTCCCTGTGACTGTGCATGCAGCCTTGTGCTGCCATCTGTTACAAAACTAGTCTCGAAACTCGAATCTTTTTTATATATTTTTTAGTATATTTTATATTATGTTTTATATATTTATACATGTTTTGCTTTATGACAATGTCCACTGTCAAAAATACATTGTGTGACTGTTTCAGCCGCGTGACACATTACAGCAGAGTCTCAGCTGAACTGATTGAGTGAGACGTGTACAGATCAGATGCTGAGACAGCCAGACAGAATAAAGGCTTAAAGTGCTGCTATTTAGGTGCAGATGAAATCCCAATTGCACCGCTAACAGCCGAATGAAAATGAAAATAGATCAATACATCAGTGGAATATATTTAACCCCAAAAAACATGTTTTCGCATATGGATAATGATTAATATTAATATGCATTATCATTCAGTGTGCATATTTTTGTATTTTCTTGCCTCTAAAAACCTTGAATACCCAAATGGCAAAAAAAAAACGCACAAAGCCCTCTGGTTGTTTCCTGACAGAAAGACAGGCGCAAAAGCAGGAATTTATATTGCACCGACTATATCTTAATTAGGCAGTCTGTGCCTGTGCTCATTTGCATGCACGTTTTTACTACATCACCTGCTAAATGGGCCACCCAAACAGCACAAATGACTGCTAAAACGGCAGTAATTAGCACTTCTGTTAGTAAACATGCCTCAAGCTAAGCCAAAGATCTATGGGTTAGGCCATGTAATTATAGTATCGACTACAAAAAAAAAAAACATCCGGGAATGCGATACTTGCTGACATCACGATAAAACACCTGCGCGTTGTCAAAGCACTGACAATGTGCTGCACTGGTATCTTACACCATCGCAACACAGAAAATATGAACTCCACAACTTCCTTTGATTCTTAAAGGCAAAAGATGATAGAAAAAGTTTCCAAATGCCCCCAAAAACTGGCTAGTTTGACACGAATTCTCCCCTTTCGACAACGCACAGCTCAAGAGGCATTTCACCTCCCCTCTGTCTTTTTCTCCCTCGCTTTTTTATTTCCCTCCCTATGGGCATTTCATCTAATATTGATGTCCTCTAGTTGTACCAGAAGTGTCATTTTAACTTTAACAAGCTTTGAAGTCAGAGAGTTTGACACCAGTGAATGTGTTGAAAAAAAAACCAGAAAAAAAGCATAAACCTGCTTTCTGCATAACACAATAACTTCATAGGTCGAAGGAAAATTGCACCCTGAAGACACATCAATAAAGACGTTGAGAGACGCTCATGAGCGTGTGTCAAACTGAATAATTGGTTCACTCACACTCACACAAAGAAAAGTCCCTCACTTTTAAAGTCGAAATGTTTGGAGAATGTGGAAATGGGTCGTCTTTTGAATTGATTTTGTAATGAATTTCTGTGTCAGTTCTTTTTATATAAAAAATACCACCATAATTTACATAATAAACACATTAATATAAACATTCTGCATAATGCCTGTGATTTGTCCCAAAGAGCAAATAAACTGGAATCCAAAACAGATCTCGCTTAAGAATTACAGTAAATCTGCAGAAACTGGTAATTCTGAAAAAAAATATTTCCTCTATAGCAGAGGTAGCTGTTGGTCTTCCTTTCCAGGGACAGTCCTCATGAGAGCCTGTTTCATCTTAACATTCGATGTTTTTGGCCACTGCACTAAAAACATATAAAGTTCAATATTATTTGGATTGACTGACCCCCTTTTTTTAAAAAATGATATACTGACTTTACTCTTTACTTAACAAAGTATTTGCTATAATATGGATTTGTACAATAGTTGGAGTAGCACTAATAGTGCTATTAAATCTGTACTGACTTTTTCCCATTCACAAGGCAGTTGATGTCTATCAGATAATTGTCTAAAGCACAATAAGAATGCAAATATCACACATTGTCTTTAGACAAGGCACACCTGCAAACTGAAAGCTATTCCAGGTGACTACCTTGTGCATCTGTCTGACAAACTGTCATTAAAGCCATTAAATTATATTATATTATATTATATTATATTATATTATATTATAATATAATATAATATAATATAATATAATATAATATAATATATTATATTATATTATACTATGGGCTGTTAAACAAATTTTATGTTCACTACATAATTCCACATAATTTTAATTATTTAATAATAATTCTACATAATTTTTCATAGTTTGGATGTCTTCAGTATTTATGTACAATGTTAAAAATTACACAAATGAATACACAAATAACAATAAAAAAAATGTCCAAACTTTTGATTTTTAATATATATAACTTTTTATTATATTAAAAACCCAAACACAAAAAAAATGTTAATCAATGAAGAAAAGTTTGTATGACCTTTTGATTGATTTCTTTTATATAAAATACCGCCATAACACAATGAACACAATCTTTAAATCATATTGTATAATGCCTCTGTGGTGTCCCACAAAGCAAAATAACTGGAATCCCAAACTAATCTTACTTAAAAACTACAATAAAGCGATTACTTTCATATTTCATCTCGAGCTAAGAAATTCTTTGGTAAAATTACAAAGCAAAAAAATACCCCAGGACACTGTAGTGCCCCCTGCACAGCTGGGAAACATCCATGTTCACAGATGTTTTCTGGCAGACACTGGACACTGCTCCTGGAAATTCACACACACAGCAACCAGAGTGAGAAGAAGCACACACCCACCACCGTGCTTCATTCGGTTACAGAAGTTGTCAAACCACTGCAACGCAACTCTACAGGTACTCAAGATTAACAGGAGACTGTCAGAATATTCCAGGCTCACGGCACTCACTTCTGGGTTCGCGGTTTACGATTCGGGGGTCGGTGGCCATCTTGCTGTTTTTCCTGCGCCACTCTGTATTTAGGGACACCCAAGACATTTGCTCCTTGCTAGATTATCTCACCGGCTTTCTATGTCCCTGGGATTATTCTCACCACCCTGCCGTTCCTGTACCTGATCCCAGTTCTGCTCTGCCTCCCTTAATTTTGGTTTAAACTCTGGCCTATTTTGCTCTGTTTGCCAGCTCTTGGATTTTGGAATGTTCCTGGATCCAGCTCCTGGATTTCTGATTTTTGTTTTCCCTGCATTGCTCTGTCCCCTGGCTCAGATTTTTTGGACTGGTTATCGAACTGTGTTTTTGCTTTGCCCCATTGCTCTGTCTTTCTACTTTTAATTAAAGCCTGTTTTCTCCATACCAGTGTGGCATCCTGCATTTGGGCTTAAACTGTGTGTATGTCATGTCCCCTTTAAACTGTTTAATCTAACATTGTTCATTTAACATAATCTGCACTAAGGCTTGGCTACATATATTGTTTTATATACATAGTTTTCAATATATTAAACCAACAAGAAAAGAAAAGTTTCTATAGATCTATTTTACACCTGTTCTCCCATGCAGCAAACAGGAGCTACTGAGCAACTTATAAAATAGTTCAACATTTGAGATCAACATAGATCCAACACCAACTCCTCCATGCCAGAGCCTTTAAACACTCAAAGAGGTCCAATGTCTAAAATGGAATTTAAATCGTGCTGGTACGTCTCTAGATGATTCGTGATGTTTGAGATGTTGGCATCTACTTCTATAAGGAAGTCAGGAAGACTATTTCAAAGTTTGGAAGATAAATGTGTGAATGCCCTACCGCATTTAGTGGACTTTGCTATTCTAAATACAGTATATATGTATGTAGAAGCAGGCACGGGGAGGGTGGGGCACATGCCGCGTGAAACTTTAAATATTTTTTACAATTTTGTCGTATTGCTATCATAACTCTTGGGCCATCTGTAGTTCCATAACATCAACTGACTGTATAAGACTGTGAAAGGACATTACTCATAATCTCACACTTTGGTGCTCATGTTAGTTCTCACTCTCCAGTGTTCTGTATTGTTTAAAGACTATAATCACACTCTTGATGTCAAACAAATGAGGATGGGTTCCCCTTCTGAGTCTGATTCCTCTCAAGGCTTCTTCCTCATAACATCTAAGGGAGATTTTCCTCGCCACAGTCACCATGGCTGCTCATCAGGGATAAATATACATCGTTCACTTTAATTTCTTAAATTATGTAAAGCTGCTTTTGTCCATTGTGAAAAGTGCTATAGAAATAAACTTGAACTTGTATAGTTTATAATGTATGGTAAGGAAAATTGCTCTGTTTTACTAAACCAAGTAATGTAATGTGTTAAATTATTAATACAAGATAGAATACTACCCCATACTGATCACCGTTGTTTAAGACTCCTGGGTAGAATAGTCCATGTCTCGACTTATAATAACTTCAAGTTATGACGGTGTCACCAGAACGCATCTCCAACGTAAGTCTTCCATCAACCATTAATTAAATTATAATGTGTCATTCCATAAATTGTTTAGTCTTGGGCTCAGGTTACACAACTTGTAGCCACAACTATATTACTTCCTCATCACTTCCTACTAAAACTAACCACCATGTTACCTCAGTAATGTAGGCTTCTAAACTTATGCCCTGGGAAACCCATTATGAAAAAAATAACTGCCAAGCGGCATGTCGCTAACGAACTCTTATTACATCAGGATGCTAATCTGTTGCAGAATTAGCCAGGCATGCACTAGCTCTCACTCGCCTGTCAAACTAAAGCAGGATACAAACATTTATAACTCAGAACAGGATGAGAATGTCCTATAGCTGATGAGGAGGCTGAGATAAACATCACACGTCTTTGATTTCTTCGTAATAGATTCTTCTGTTTGGTTCTGTTTGTCAGGAACATTTACCGCCAATATCTGACACAACAGTGTACCAGCTTTTTGTTTGTGTGTTGAACATTCACATGTATTTTTGTACTTCTCAGCTTCTTTATACAACACCTCTATAAACACATCTCCCAGTTCCACAAGTTCACGCTTTCGTCATATTTTTGTTAATTTTCTGGAAATTTTGCTCTTAGAAGCTGACAGATTAGTACAATGATTGGCGGCAACATTGTGCTACAGTTCTCACACACTTATTACAGGCTGCGGAACATTTACATACTGCCAGTGGGTTGACATGAATAATATGGTAGTAATCACATTTGGCACAGCTAATTGAATTTATCCTCAACCGGATGTAAATCGAATCAAACGTTTTTTAACACACTCAAATGACTGGAGCGTTCATTAGCGATTGACACCTGCTGAGAAATGGATTTTCGCATCGAATAGGCCGAGGCACTGGCAGTGTTGGCTTGTCGATAATCTATGTTTTGTACATTTTTCTAGTGCAGAAGGGAGCAATTTGATTGGCTTATTTTTTTTTTTATAAATAAAGATCCCACTCATACAAGTTTTGTGCTTGTAACTCGCTGTAATGTTTTTCTCCAAAATTAGAAGCAAACTTGTGCAATATGAACTATTACAACAAACCCTGATCAAGCAGTTACTGAGGATGAATGAATGAATTTTACAAATGCCTTGTTCATGTTTACAATGAGTTCAGTATTACTTTATCTAGCAAGCTTCATATTTAATTGCCTACTGGTTTAAAGTAATTAAAGTAAAAATCTTACACTTTGTGCAACGTTTTAAGTGACAAGAAAAGGAAGAGTGCCTTCCATTCGTATTCGTATACATATTTTTCAGAACAATACACTAAACTAAGAAAAGGCTTGTGAGGAAGAATTTTGAAGCAGTTAGCAATGTGTAAACAAGATTCTGTTTTTTGATGGCTCTGGGTTAATGCTATTGCTCATATGGTATTAAAAGAAATATTAATAAATAATAGAAAATCACATGGTTCTAATCACTATGGAAACCATGCCATAAAGTGTGAGGTGACTGTTCTGTTTTAAAACCCTGTCATTTTACATTCTTTCTTGTGTGGCATTTATTTCTATGGAAAAGGTCGGAAATTGTTGACAGTTCTGTTGTACTGATGGTTTATTTCACAATAATCTTGGAATAGTACTTTAGACACAAACGACATGCCACAGTATTTTTTTGCTCACTTTTCTGGCCAAAACTTTCAGAACCCTGAATTTCTTTGCACTTTGTATATTGTTCATTGGTACCTTTTTGGAGCCAAACAACCTTCTCAGAGCATGATATATTTGTATGGATTATCATTATTAATTAATAAAAAGTCAGTACAGTTCATGCTAAGTTTGACTTATATCTATAAAAAGATGCGCTGCGCTGGAGTAGCTGTGACGTAGCTTGTCGCTTGGCTAGCTACTCTTTTAAAGAAAGCCGACAATGCATAGCTCACGCAATGTAGTAGTTATCCCAGACCTGAGTTTAAATACTGAATGTTCCAAAGGAGATAACCTAACGCATTTCAGGAACATATAATATCTCTCAATCTAAGGCGTCTCTCGATATTCTTCGAGATGAAGTCCTGATTAACCTGTCCGAAGACTACGGTCTCTGACAGTGATGCCGAAATGGATTTCAGTCTGTGGAGCTCGAAAAACGAGAAAGCAGAACCTGAATGGAGGATTGGTCATCACAACACCTCATTTTTCATCTGATGATCTGGCTTTGCCCACAGGTCCTCTCAGAACCAGTCTCTCAGAAATGAAATTGACTTGGCAGGGATGAAATAGAAGAATATAAAAAAAAAAAAAATTCAGTTGTGCTAGTTGAAACGGGTTGCATAGAAATAGATTTACCTTTTGTCCAAAGTCACTACTGGGAAAGTAAATGTTCTTGGAGAACTACATTCCAGAAGTTTTATCAAGCCATCTATCAATCACAAGGGGGGAAAAAAACATCAACAAGAAGGAACTGCTGTGATAAAAGCAAAAGTTTGAAAGGTGACAACTGATGGGATCATATGGAAAATGAAAATCATATTTAATACACAATGAATCAGGTTTTGTAATCAGTATTACACTGTGTAACACTAAAAAGCTACAGACCAATTAACATGTATTCTTTCTGTAGTCAGTCGATCAGCAATGCAGGGAGGAAAAAAAAAATCATTTTAAATTACACAGAAGGGATTTTCTAAGTGAATTCAGAAAATGTGCCAAGTCTTTTTTTTTTTCTTTCCCTTTATATCAAGCTAAATCGATTGTGTCCTTTCTCCCAATGAAAAATGAATCCATGACTCAATATGTAATCTTTTCTGTTTGTATCACCGTGATGTGTCCTCCCCTAGCAACGTAATGAATGTCTTGCCTGAAGCAAACATGCTTTTTCTTTTACTAGTCTCTCTCTGGACAAAAAAAGAAAAAAAGATTAGCTAAAAAAAATTGGCCCTATTTTCATTGGGAGCTGGTGATAGACACGGCAGTACAAAGGAACAGCAGTATCCCAATAGAAAAGCAATAAATCTCTGCCTAAATGGAGTCTTTAACTTTTTTCCCCAGTGCTAAAGACTGGTGAAAGCCATTAGGGGCCAATTAGTGTAATGCCAGCTTCATGACAATACTGGTTCATTACGAGTTCCAGTATATTTAGTCATTTTCTCAATGTACAAAGCTGCTCAAATCAATACAGCATGTTTTGCTTATTTATTTTAGCAATCACAGATAAAATACAAACCAGAATTACAAAATCAAGTCTATTAAAGTTGATATAGTCTTCCAGTGCTTTTGTCACACTGAGATTTCTCAAATATGCCATATGCCATCATCAAACTTTGTTTTCATTTCACAGCAACAAACTGTAACATAAAAATGATTGAATCTTGATCTTAAATCTTACCTCAGTAATACATCTGTGTTTATTAATGCTGTCTAAAACTCTGGCCAGAAAATAGAAATGACGCAGCTGCCAAAATGTGTGGAGATTGTAGAAAAGGTTGCTTTAGACATTGTATATTAGTTTAGCGAGTTAGCTTAAACAGATTAGCCAACTAGCTAATAATTTTGTCCTTGTGTATGAACTACTTGGCTAAAATTGTCTCCACACCATTTATAAATGACGAGTTGTGGCAAATTAGCTTTTTTTACCATTAAATATCCAAAGCAGATTTAAAAATACACATTTTGCTATACTAAATTGTATGGTAGGGCACCAGAGAAGTCTTCAGTCAGCCGTGTGTGCCTGGATCGCTATTAAGAATATAAGTCTGGAAAAAGTAATAGTACACCCTCTCTTACTTTGTCAAGGTTTGACAATGTTGTGAGGCAATAAATTGGCTTTAGAAATTGGAAAATGGGTTGGTCACCACCTTTTAGCCAAAACTATGGCTCTAGACCTATGGGTATAGAAAAGAGTATTCTAGCCTCACAAGAGTATAAATAGTAAACAATGTACAGTAAGATTGGGTGTTACATGAAATAACTTTAAATTAGTTCTACCACCTGTTCAAACTATCAACTGATTTTCCACAGTGAATATAAGAAGATAATTTCATCAATGCAAGAATGGATTAGTAAACCAGAAAAGATTAGATTTAAGGGATTTGGTAGATCAGTGGTTAAGGCTCTGGATTACTGATCAGAAAGTTAGAAGTTTAAGCCCTAGTATTACTAGGCAGTCACCTAGGGTGCAACTAGCTGTGGGGGTGCCAGTGAGCACCTGCTGCCACCATCACCCATTAAAATTATTTACCTGTTTTTCTGCTGAAGATTAATATACAGTATATGTTACATACTTTTGCAATTTTGCAATTATTATCAAATATGTTAACCTTTTTTATGGAAGGCAAATAATTGGCTAAATATTTGAAATATATTGCCATGTAAAATAAATAATTAAAGTGCTAAAGTCAGCACTTCTTTCACGTCTACCCATCGACCCTGACAAAAAATAAATAAATTATATTCATTAAGGGTATTTTAGTAGTCTCAGGCATAGTCAGAAGTCAGTTTTACCTTAAGCCATGTGCACACTGTGCGATCTTCGGCCTCGATTTGGTTTTGAATTTAAAAAATCTGTAGTCTTTGATCGCTGCTTTGACATGTTCACCGACAGCTGAGTAATAGCCGTTGCGATTTTATTTCTATGAAAATCGCAAAAGAAGCCAAAAGAAGCACTGAACCTGATGACGCGATTAGCGCAACAACTTCAAAACACCTCAGGAAAAATGCTGAAGCGAGTCAGGTGGACAGTACAGCAAGTAGAGAAACAGTTGTGAAGGGAAAAAGGAGTGTTTTTGTATGATGTTTTCATTAATGCTACAGAATTGTTTTTGTTTGCTACTAGCTACAATTAGCGAGAGAGAGGTCTGAATGTGTCAGATTGACAAAACTTCAAGCAAAGCTTTTTCTTGTGTGCTTTACTTGTGTGTTGTACAGTCTAAGATTAAGACAACTGAGATCCTACAGTGTGACATGGTGATCATGTTTGTACAATCTAACAAGCAAACACTGCAAAGGACTACTGATTATTGCACAGTGTACGCCAAGTCTTAGTCAGTTTGCGTCTTTTTGCAGTCTCAAGCTGATGTCTTCCCAGTGGCCATAGCCTTCAATGAGCAGAAAACTAAACATACAATTCAACATGATTCTTTCAAAGACAGGATCTGAAGAGGGCATATTTCTTCAAAAACACTTCCTGGATCAAAATCATTACAGAAAATATAAAAAGACAAGCGTGATGACAGCTTCTCAAAGTCAGAAGATTGTAAAACAGAGGAAGGACGGTGCAGATGTTGTGCTATCGCAAGTGATCTGGTATGGAAAAGAAAGTGAAAATGCTTTGAAGGTGACATCTGTTTGGAGGATATCCAAACTTCTACACATGCATGAAGTTGAAAAAAAGAAGGAGGGTGGGGTGGGGGAGAAGAAAAGTTGCAATATAATAAGCATGTCCTCAGACAGTGACAGGTACTTGGCTGTATGCAAATTGTGCGAGCGAGAAAGAAGGAGTGTGTCGGCCTTGTTTGTCTCTCCCACGCTTTACACATCATTATTTTCAGCCTGTCATTCAGTATATGGCTGAAGGGAAGTTAGACTAGGCTTCGCCCCAAGGGATTATGCTAAGATATGCGTTTCTGTGTAGGTACACCTTGAAGGGTTTGTTTGTATGATACTTCACTCGGTCCTCGCAACTCTGGAAAGTTCATCTGAAGGTCAGCAGAGGTCAAAATGTGAAAGGTTAAAGTGAGGTTAGGAGATAGCGGGATGTTTTTGTGCTTACCTTTTTTTTTTTTTTTTTTAACGGAGCTTATTTTAAACCCACCCTCCTGATCACCCTCGGCAATAACTGCAATTACAAGCAAAACGCATGCCTAATTTAATTGGCTGAGAATCACAGTTTCTGGTGCACTCATTTGCATATTTTCTAGCACCCTTGTCAACCTGTCAGAAATTCTTCCCTCTAAACATAAATAGCTTCGCGCGTTAGGCTGGTGATGAGCTTAACTCTAGGTGTTGCCGAGACTCGCAAAACACTACAGCCAAGTCCTAGTAATGATGTATCTCTAGAAGGCACTTGAATTTATAATGAATGCAGTGAAGGGATGAGACTAAATAGTGAGGAGTGGTAAAGGAAACTGCTCAACCCATGGCCTGAAATCTCTCGATGGAGCAGTACCAAGGTTGCCATGTCTAAGGAATAATATCTGAACTGCGAAAGAGACTAATCTTGGGCATTTTGAAAAAGTCAAATATCTTTGCCTTTTTTTTCTTTGCATGCACACAAAAAAATGTTTGCAATATATTTTGTTCCATATTTAGACCACTGACCTGCCATTCTGGCAGTACTCCAAAAGAAACCCACAGAATGAATAATCCCTAACAATGTGTTACAATATTACATTTAATGTTTGTTAGCCATTGCCCATGTTTGATCACATAAAATTATGTGTATTTACTAAGATCTTGGCAGTCATGGACTAGGTTTATACTAACCCCATTAGCACACACCTTAAAATATTGCTTTATTTTAAGCTTAGCTTTGTTTTAAAAACAGCAGAATTTGGTATAAAAAGTGCCACAGTGGTGACTTCAAGGTCAAACACTGCAAATAAATAGAGGTATGGTTCTGGAAGAGATATAAAGCATTTTCAATCAATAGTTATTCTATGTGTAAATTGTGTATATGGAATACCTAGAGGTTACAGGGGTTAGCATGGCAGGACAAGTTTTATTAAGTTTTATACTGTAACATAAGCTCAAAATCCTGTAATCTTTATTAATATAAAGAAGGAACACTGACACAAGCACAAGGATTGTGAGTCAAACCATTCTATGTCGAAATAAATAGCAACATACAAAGCAAAGAGGAAAAAACACCACAGATAAGGTGTTTTTGAGGACATCCGGATTTATGCCAAATGAAAAACCAACCAAGGACACATGGGACTGGAAAACCTAGCATTATCCAAGCTTTTTCTCATCAGCTATTGCCTATTGATGACTTGCCAAGGAGGCGGTCATGTAAACCATTCAGTAATAACCAGTGTGAATAAGGCTTTCTGAATAATGAATACACTTCAAGGACTGGAAACATGACAAGTATCATGTACACAAAAAAAATACATCCAGGCATTGACAAATTGCCAATAGCTGCATGATATATGGCCCTATGCGCTCAAGCCTGGAAACATTGTCAGGACATGGAAGAAGAAATACCACAAACTCCCATTGGCATTAAAGCATTGTATATAAACTTCTGCAGGAATAAAAAAAATAAAATCAATTTTCTTCCACAAGAGAATTCGAACGCTCAAAATACTGTACCATCAAACCTCTACGATTTGATTTTTGCAGTCATCTAAACCGAATGGTAACCTGGTAGGCGTGTTGTCTCTACTGAGTGAAGAGTGTAAAACTTGTTATCTTTTTTAATACTGAAGCTAAAGGGCAGCTGCTCACAGAGTGCAATGTAGTCTGGGCCAAAAATAGTGGTGCAGACACTTTAGGAACAAGAATGTTAATTGCAAAAGCGGCCAAGATGTATACATTCAGTCTCATCAAGAAAAAGTATTTTGCTATAAGTGAATTTAGCTGTTATTGATAAGTGCTCCAAATTTAGGATGGTCCACCAAAAATTACCTGAATATTTATACATTCCAGGAAGCTTGGCATCCTAAGGTTGCACCAGCTCCAGTCATGTCCCACCTCATGAAAATTATGAACCTTTAAAGAAGTAAATGCCGACCCTGCAAACATCCCGAACCATCTAGAAACGTACCAGCTCCATTTGGATTCCACTATTTGGAGAGTTTGGACATTGGACCTCTTTAAGTGTTTAAAGGCTTTGGCATGGAGAAGCTGGTGTTGGATCTTTGATGCTAGCAAATGTTGAGCTATTTTATGAGTTGCTCAGTAGCTTCTGGTTCCATAACATCAACTGACTGTATAAGAATGTAGAAAGGACATTACTCATAATCTCACACTCCAGTGCTCATGTTAGTTCTCACTCTCCAGTGTTCTGTATTGTTTAAAGATTTTTATTCACACTCTTGATGTCACCCACTTGAGGATGAGTTTCCTTTTGAGTCTGGTTCCTCTCAAGGTTTCTTCCTCTTAACATCTAAGGGAGTTTTTCCTTCACCACAGTTGCCCAGGCTGCTCATCAGGGATAAATACACATCATTCACCTTAACTCTTAAATTCTGTAAAGCTGCTTTGAGACAATGTCCATTGTGAAAAGTTCTATAGAAATAAACTTGACTTGAGCTTATAATCACACCTTAAAAATGTGGATTTGTAGCCAAGAAATGCTTCTGTATTTAAAAAAAATGATTCATACTGTAACATGCTTATATTCATACAAGACAATGTTTCTAATGTGATTTCTAATTATTTCAAAAAGGATTCTGGCTTGTTCATTGTTCATCAACTGGAAATCTACATCCAGTTCCCTGAAAAGCTGCTTTGAGAACATACCTATAGTTTAATACCCAAAACAATGAATGAAGGTCTTTTAGAATAAAGCAGGAATGAGAGAAAGCTGAAAGAAGTTTCACTTATGTATGCCTTCCAAAGGTGTGAAAACAGAGCCAAACAATTAAACTGATAAAAACAATCACTAGATTTTTTTTTCCCACTGGAAAAAGTCCTCAACTCTAAAAGGTCCAATTTTGGAGACCCAGAGTTTCCTTTACAAATAACCAGTGGTGAACAAAGCTACAGTAGAGATGCGCTCTGTAAAATATCACTCCAGTAAAAGTGCTCCCTTTAAACTTTCACTTGATTAAAAGTACAAAACTATTTGCCTTTAAATGATTTATTATGGCTATAATGTTCCTATTATAATTTTTTGTCACAAGACTCTTTGCTTAATGAACTCAGTTTATGTGACTCTGTTACTCTCAGCACATCAATCTATTAATAGATTAATATTAACACTGACACGGACTGAAATACTGATTGATATCTATTACAATTATCATGAACCCCAAACTTTTTCAACTGCTTCAAAAGAAAATCTGTAAATAAGATCACGAGTGTTGTGGCGAGTTCGAGTCTGGAGTTTCTTCAATCATTTATTAATCTATAAATGTCCTGCTTGCTGTTGAACTGATGCTGAACTGTATGTTTGTGATCAGTAGATGCCACCGAGCGGCAATCAAAACAAGTTTAAAAGAGAGCGTGCGCTCGACCCTGATTCGTGGCTTGCTACGTGTTTGAACAGCTACGTTTTTTTTCCTCGTAAATAAAAAGAAACGACTGATTTCGCAAAATGCAGTCGAATAAAAAGATGTTTTTCTTTGAAATGTAGTAAGGTTGAAGTAAAAGTCTCCCCAAATGGAAAATACTTTAGTGAAAAGTACAGATACATGAAAAAGCTACTCGGGTACAGTAATGAATTACATTTAGAATCGGAATCAAGATTATTGGCAAAGTGTATTGACACACATAAGGAATTTTGGTTCCTGCTGTTGGTGACTCAAAAGTACAGACGTAAATAATACTATATATTTAGCTTATACTATAAAAGACAAAACAGACTGTATAGACAACACAAGTATTAATAAAACACAATATCACAGTATATGACAGATCAGTAATGTACATAAAGTGTGAGAGTGCATGGTAGTGTAAATAGCAGTATTGTGCATTACATAAGATACGTGCATTACTTACAATACGTACAATATATAACAACAATAGTGTGTGTAGCATATATGGATGAAGTGATGACTGACTGTTCTGATTTACTTTGTTACTGTCCAACACTAGAAATAACCTCATAAAAGTTAGAAAAGCATTCTAAATAAATGACTTTGTTTTGGTGGTTGTTTTTCTTTTTTTATTATTATTTCTTGTATATGGAATTTAATGATTTTTTGTTCATAGCCACTAGATTTTACTGAGCCGGTGAAAAATGCAGGTTATACTTTGGCTAGTTGAAAAAAAAAAAGAACGAAAGAAAGAAAGAAAGTTGGAGAAAATATAATAAGGTCTTTAAGGAGTTTTGTCATAACTTTGATCTCGTTATCATTGAAAGCGTGTGTGGTGTGCCGCAAGGTGTTTCGCCCTTATATAGTAGACTGTATTAAATTACGGTCTATGAGCATTCGAGAACAACCTTGAAAAACCCGCCAATACATTACGCGTCCCTTAGAGACCAAGATGAGCAAGGCAATCATGGAAAAATCAACTAAGCACAATGAAGGCGTCACAGTAATAACTGCCGGAATGATGCTGACCGATCAGACGGTAGAATTGGTGTCCGAGAATGATCATGGTGTATTCTATAGGCACTTTGCTGATGACAAAGTGACATTTATTATTTATACCACCTACATGACTGCACACACGGTTATAATGTTAGACCGGTCTGAGAATGGACCATTTGTTAGCAGTGTGGACTTGAATTACAAAGTGCTTCTACTTGCCCACTGTATATACTAAAATAATAACTATATATTAGTAATGCTGTACACCTGTAAGTAAGTAATGCTTTTAAATCTGTGCTTGCAAAGGTGACTGTTATACCCTTTCTGTTTCAAGCTTGGAGTGTTATTACCCAAGAAATCGTTTTGTCCATTTTTAAGTATGACTAAGGATCACTCACAGCAAGGTAATATGTCACAGATGATTACTTTGCTGCACTATGATTGTAAGTGGTTAAAAATAGGAACTTAGAAGTCACATAAATCTGTAATCCAATGTCTACCCTAGGCACCAGACTGTGTGTGTGTGTGTGTGTATATATATATATATATATATATATATATATATATATATATATATATATATATATATACACACACACACACACACACACAGTCTGGTACACACACATATATATATATATATATATATATATATATATATATATATATATATATATATATATATATATATATATATATATATATATATATATATGTGTGTGTGTGTGTGTGTGAGTGCATAAGGCGAAGTAACTGGGAGCTCATTTCACCCTTAATGACATGGAAAATGAAAGCTCCACAAAAGAGACAGCACACACAGGACGTCTCCTGCCCTTATCTCTGTCCCAGTGTCAATCCATCAGTGCTGTTAGACAGGCAAGGGGCGAGACTTTTTCATGATCATACATCACATCACACCAAACCATATTCTTACCCCAAATACAATTCTTCATGTCACGGGAACAGTGAGTATCTGATGAAACCTGATAGGTTGAAGGGTTTTTTTGTTTTAGTTTTTTTTAAATGGGCTTGTCAGGGCAAATCCCACCGAGAATTACTTGAATGTATACGACAGCGGTGTCGAATGCTCGATCCTGATTGGTCAAATGGTGTTATACTAGTAATATGGGACTGTGAGGTTTCTATAGTCATGATAACTAGTATGCCAGAGAAATTATTTTAAATGTGTGTAATTTCAGGTGATGTTTACCATTTAAGTGTTTCCAGTGACATGGCTTTCTATTATACATATGTAAAGCTGTGATGAGATTATGAATTCAGACAGAAGCAAATCAAGGGCCAAGGTTGGATTTGAGTCCTACACCCTTACAGGAAGTATGAGCTTTGCAGCTTCTCTGTATTTTCTTGACACTGGTGGGGGAATATTATCACATTACTTACAGTCAAATAATCTATCCAGTTTAGTAGTTGAGGTTTAAGGGCTTTGCTCACGACCCATCAGTGTCTGCTTGGTGGTGCTGAGATTTGAACTCACAATCAGAAGTCCAATGCCTTAACCACTATTCTACCATTTGCCAGAGATTTACATTTATGGCATTTGAGCAGCTATGGGGTTAAGGACCTTGCTCAGGGGCCCAGAAGTGGCAGCTTGGTGTGTTTGGATCCAAAGGTTATGAGTACCACTAAGCTACCACCTCCCATATGAGATATGAGTAATAAAGACTAGAGGTCAACCAAAGTAATTTTTTTGTTGTTGTTGTTTTGTTAATTTTTTTTTAGAAAAGCACACCACAATTTATTTTTTTTCCATACACAATTATAATCACTTGCAACCAAATGCATTCATTTTCTTTCTTTTTTATTTAAAATACTTTTAGACCAGATTTATTATTGTTTATTCTGAATTAGATCTATGCATTGAACCATTATATGTGTTTGTTAAAAGTACCTCATCTTTCCAAATCCCCTCTCAGACAGATATAAACACTCAGCCTGGTGAATTCAAAGCCCAATTAACATGTATTTCATTTCAGTAAAAGTGGCCAATTTAATCTGACAAACAGAAGGGAAATGAGACACAGTTCCTGATGCATAACATTTAGGATTTTTTCCCTGCTCAGGTGCACAAAGAAAAAGATGCAAGCTTATTGTACAGTCAAATTTGTGAGGGCACAGTAAGTGTTAAAGTCTGCAGATCGGATGCGTTTCTTCTGTGAGAAAATGGTTGTTTATTCATTGAGGGTGAATTGAATACCTCCCAGCAGTCGCGTCTGGAAGGAACAGACCCCCTGTGACTCAAATGTTAATTTGTGTTTCCTCACACTTTAAATTATTCAGGGATGACTATGAGATTTTTATTTATTTATTTATTTATTTTGGGGGGGTATCTTGTTTTCTCAAGCACAACTTCAGTACAAAGTTAACAGTCAACAAACCGCTCATAAAGGGATTCGTCTGACTGTGACTGCACCGTATCTCGCGTCTCCCCTGTGTGTGTCATTGTGCTGAATTTAATTACTGCTGCATTTTTACTAAACAAATAGAACGAGGCAAGAAAGAGAGAGACTGTCTAACATTAGACTTTATTCAGGTACAAGCAGAACAAACAGGCAAACATGAACAGATTTTTTTTTATTGTCCATCAATAGAAAAGAAAGAAACCTAGTTAAAGAAAACCTTGTGGAAAAAGTGCTAACAATGAAATATTTGAATAATACACCACACAGATTATTTACTGGAAGTACAGACAAGTTAAACCAAACAAAGTGTGTAAAAGTAGAGACACATGAAACCAATGCCAATGAACTAGCTCTGAGAAAAAAATGACTGTCAGGGCAAAAAAAAAAGTTGCTCTACAACTGGACAGACTACAGCCGACTGCCAACAAGAGTGTACGTTCTTGTGCTTGCGTGAAAAGACATAACTCTCCCATACCAGCAGGTGGCAGCAGCCTGTATTCAGCATCCAAACTGGAAAATGGAAGCACAAAAACTGAATATATGAAGCAAGCAGCATTTACACTTGCCTTATTAATTACTAATGAATTCCTGTAGGTTTTTCCCCCACTCAAATCTGCTAAGTTGCAAAAACAAATGGGAATAATGACAAGTGTATGTGCGTTCCCTTTTTAATCAGTTTTTTTTTTTTGGCCTTCCGTTTACTCATTTGCTCATTCGCTAAGCTGAATAGCCAATCGGACTTCTCTTTCTCGCCGACAAGCTCCGCCACTGTTTCGACATACAAAATCAGCTAAAAAAATGGCTAATGGTGCGGCAAGTGTACAATCATTAGATCTGGGCTTTAGTCAGGTTTTAAAGCTGCAACAAGCTTCCACAGGCATAAATTAGCATGATGAACACTGTTTTTCGGGATGGGGTAGCATAATAGTTATGATTCTGTGTTACTAATTAGAAGGTTGGTGGTTCACGCCATAGCACTGCCAAGCTGCCTCTGTTGGGCCCCTGAGAAAGGCTCTTAACCCTCTTTACCCGTTAATCCAGGAGCACTGGATCATGGCTGACCCTGCTTTCTATCCCCAGCCCCTAACAAACTGGTATTTCCAAAAGATTTGAGTTTTAATGATAATAGAAAGCAGATTAGAAATGGTAACAGGTAACTCTGCATGGTGTCGTTGATTATTTTCCAATGAAAAGAAGTGTTTGTTTCCTTCCACAATTCTAAGCACTTGAAACCAAAGATTTGCAGATTTATTATTGTTTATTCTAAATGAGATCAACTCAATAAGTGTTTGTTAAGGGTAACTCATTATTCCAAATCCCTCTTAGACAAACTTTTAGCGAGTTTCAGTAAGCTATTCAAGCTACGACAAGCTCCCAGAGCATTCTCAATGCTTATCGAGAGTCTCTCAATCTAAAGTAGTTTATTGGTGCAACGAAGACTGTTATTGCAAAGATACTGACGATGATATGGGTTGACTCTGTTGAACATTTCACCCGAAATCTCCCATCGGGTCTAGATGTGGTGACTTAAGGTCCTAGCTTATGATGTGCCCAAATATTATCTTCAACAAACTATTCAGTAAGCTCTAGTCATGAGGGAAGAGAGCCTGTTTCATTGTAGGATAAAGGTGATCAGTCAGAAGAGCTTTGTAATGATTTGCAAAGACACGTCTCTTTACTTTGTCTCTAAGGGGGTGAGATCTTTATTACGGTACTGAAGTGGATGATGTAAATCCAGCATTTTATTGGGCAAAATCTCCAAGGAATGATTGAATTAGTGTCTAAAAAAAAACTACATCAGTGTGGGAGTAGGGAGTTGTTTGGCTTTATTAGACTTGGGGACATTTTCTCAAGAAAAAAAATAAATATATATAATTGAGGTCAAGTAAGCAATTTAGATATAGACCTGCAGCACATATTAACACTTGATTACCTAATATTCATTCTCACTGTGGACTGGTACCAAAAAGTACTGCGGTAATCATTAAAACCACGATGCTCATAATGCCAGTTGTAGGATTTTGTTTCTTTATTATTACTATTTTCAAGTAAATTTTTCAAATGATCTATTTTATCAAGATGTTTTCATTTTGGGGGAACTTTACCTTCTTTACATTTTAATACAAAATATCTGACTCTTTCTCTCTCTTAGTTTACAGACAACAGACATTGCTAGCGACAAAGTAAATAGCTCTTACCCAGTCTATTGTTGATCATCCACAATGAGGGACACCAAGATTCTGGAACTAGTTCAAATTTCATATTTTCGTCTTTGGAAATTGCATGTAAATTAAAACCTTATCAAACACAACCAATATTCCTAATCTAGGTTACATTTTTAAGTGTTATTCTGTTACAGGCTTATCCCTGTGATAATTCCAATAAAGATTTCCAATATAGCAAAAGCAGCACATCATCATCATCAATCATCATCAATCAACATCAAGACACTATTCTACTGTATTAGTGTGGTGGTCACTTGGTTTAAAATGGCTGCTTATTCTGCTAAACTTTGACCCTAAACGTAAAAGGTTTGAAATCTGCATGTGAATTTCTGTGTAAAACTGAAAATATTGACATGCTGCATCGATCCGTTTGAGGTGTTTTGAAAGGCGTGCTTCGATAACTGAAGAGTATCACTGAAAGACAATATAAGATCAGGAAGACCTTCGACGGGCTCCACCCCTGAAAGTGTCAAAAGTCAAAACTTGTGCATGATGATCATTGGAGAACAAACCACATGATCTCACGTCCGCAACCCACCCCGTTCACCAGATTCGGCTCCTGCGCACTTCCCGAAGATGAAGTTGAAGCTCAAAGGTCGCCTTTTTGATATTTTTGTGGAGATCCAGTGCAAATAGCAGAAGGTGCTTGACACAATTCGAAAAGAAGACATCCAGAAGACTTTCCAGAAGTGGTAGTAACTCTGGAAGCGATGTTTTGCTGCTCAAGGGGAATATTTTAAAGGTGATAGTGTGTAAACGTGGATAAATAAAGTACTTGTAAATTGAGCGAGTTTCAAAACTTAAATACCACCTCGTAAGAATTATTACTTATACACACTGAAATAGCATCATTAGTGCAACTCTAGTGCTTGTACTTTAATGGGTAACCATACATGCTGTGATTTTTGTCTTCTTGCCACATCACACCAGATCAGTTTTGTCTCTGGAGGCAGGTTGTCTGCAAGAAACAGGAAATTGTTATCCTTGTGATCTTCATGTTTAATCTAGATAGAACTATTTTATTCAACATACTATATTAAGTATTAAGTATTAGGCCAATTTCCCCAGTGTATTTTTGGGGTTAAAGGGAGCAGACTGGTTAGTTTATCGCTAATCTATTAATAGTCGTAACATTTAGAATTATTAGCATCTTGCAAGGCATGTACTGTAAATCTCAAATCTCAAAGACATTATGAAGGATGGGATCATTAAAAATAAAGTAAGAAAACACAATTTCACGCGAACGATATATATACATAATGCAAATACAGAAATTAGCAATTTTCAATATTCTTAATAAGTTAACTGGTATTACAATATGGTATTTTTTTTATTTCAAAGAAACCGGCATAGAGAGAATTAGAGCAAGAGGTCTGTAGGTTTTTTTTTTAAGAAGGTGTTCCGTTTTATTCAGACACAACATGGTGTAAAGTACAAGCTCGTCTCTTTACACCGTTACTGTGCCAGAGATTAGACAGTGTTCTTGTCAGCAGTGAAGTTTAACACTGGGGTAATAATGGATAATGGGATTTCCTATTGGCAGTCATTCCAACATTGCTGAGGAGAAGAAAAAAAAAAACGCTAAAAATGTAGAGGCAGTGGGTGAAGTGGATTTGATCACAAAAACCCTGGCATATGCCGTTTATTTATATATATATATATATATATATATATATATATATATATATATATATATATATATATAATTTTTTTTTTTAAGATAACACTAAGGCACTTCGATTCAAAGGCATTGTGAAAGATGCATAGCATTATCAGGCCCTAGCTAGTAAAGGTTTCGGGGTCCTGTGAATCAGCAGAAAAGATGTCGATTCATGCGCCATATTTGTGCTCCATTTTGTTTAGTTTTTTGTTGTTTAATTATATTAATAAAAGTCAACCTGATCTTCATTTCATCACACTTTCATCAAGTGTACAACATATAACTACCAAGTATAAGATCATCCACTGACCAATAAGTCATTTCCAGCCTCTTGTTTTCTATTGGCTCACAAATAAAAAGGTTGATAATGAAGCATTAAGTAAGCATTATGAGATACGAATGTACTACATTTAGTGTCTATGCTCAGTCAGTTAACTGGCTAAATGGAGTTTAGCATGTAGTCCGTTTGCTGCTTTAGTGATAATGATGTATAATAATTGAATAATACTCATCATCTCAGAGCTTTCACAAAATGTAATACAAATATAGACACAAAAATCAGAGTTACTCATGTGACCTTCCACCAGTCACTGTTTTTTCGAAAATGAAGTTCATGCTAATGTTATTCCTGGAACCCGTCGAGTTTCCTTGACTCCAGTCAGGCCACAGTTGACTCATTACCCCCTCAGAGTCAATTTGTCACTTCAAGTTTGGGTTATTGTGCAGCTGTGGTGGGGCAGGAACGTCCTGAGCCCCCGGCGATATTCTCGTGTCCTTGAGGCCGAATTGATGCCAGGCCGCGGACTAAAAGGAAGAGTGCACAGGAGTGGATTGACATGGATGAATACAGACGATGCAGGTTAGCCAGGTGGCCTCGAAGGCGTGGCGTCGGCCATCAATCACGCCACGCAAGCGAGCTGTCGACCAAACGGAAGCGAATATCGGAACGCGGGGTCCGTGAGAAAGTGGGACTCTAAATATAGAGTCGGACGATTTCCGATGCAATTTTTTACGCCAGTTAAATGCGATTTGACAAGAGAAGAGATGGGTTTCTCTGCGACCTTCCAAAGAAGTTTCTACACCATTACTATCCTCCCGCCTTTGGCTCATGCCAGTCACAACTTGTTCCTGCCGAGCAGCCGCGAGTTCATTTATCACACTTTTCCGAGCCTCATTTAGGTAGGCCAAGGATAGTCTGACAGAGGAAAAGAGAAGAGATCTGCGTACTGTATTTGAATGAGAACAGGGGCATGCACTTCCTCCAGCTTAAAACTAGACTCCGGTTTTCGAACCCGTCAAGGACCAGATGAGGAGTTGGAAGGTCATACATTAAATTCAACCAACTTTAATTTATGCCTTCATTTATGGAAAGGCTTGTATGCCGAGCTGATTATTTTTAGGCTCTAAGCATGAAAATGTGGACCTTTTCAAAAATAGAGGCAAGATGGGAGAACAGATGCACTGACCAGGATGGAATTTCATTAACATACGAAAATGACCAATTTACTTGTTATGCATGTTTTTTTCTTCTTTAAAAAAAAAATAGGTTTTACCAACATTTATCAGCCAAAATTACATCCTGTAGATAAATACAAGACACCAGTTGAATGCTTGGACACATGCTGAATGTGCATGATATTGGCAAAAGAGTTAGGACACCGACTTTTCATATGTGGTTATTCCCCAAACTGTTGCCACAAAGTTGGAGAAACACGATTGTATAGGGCGTCTTTGGATGTAGTGCATTAAATATTGGCTTCACTTAAAGTAGGAGACCCAAACCTGTTCCAAGATGAAAATGTATCAGAAGATCTTGAGTGATGTGCTGTAGAGCTCTGACTCCAACACCAGAACACCCAACTGTAAATTGAGAATATATATATATATATATATATATATATATATATATATATATATATTACACACATAACAAAATTCTTACCAATAATATTTAAATAGTGATCAAATAAAAAGCCTTTATCCAGCATTCAAAGTCTGTTTTTATGTTTACAGCATTAAACATGTCTTTTCATTGCAAAGTTAATTCCAAAGATTGATTAGTTCATGTTCACATAAAGAGAAATGATTTGATGTTAAAGTGTCTGTTTTACTTAAATCACAAGTTTACTTTGAGCTTCATGTCGATTTGCATAAATTGTTTTTCTTTTTTTCTTTGTCTGTATAAATAGTTGGGTTTTCGACGAGTGCCAGGATGCGGCATCAACAAACATTCAAATTGTTTGGCATGAAGTGTGGAGTGGATTTTATGCTTCCTCTCTCTCTCTCTCTCTCTCTCTCTCTCTCTCTCTCATACATACACACACACACACACACACACACACACACACACAGTCACATATACAGAAAGAAGGGCAAGCATGAGTATGGTACTATTGTCACGTCATGTCCTGCCAGTCACTTTCAAATTTTCTCTCACTGTCTTTAACCCCCACCACACACACACACACACACACACACACACACACACACACACACACACACACACACTGAAATACCTTGTTTACTTGTCTTTGTCTCTGAGGCACAGTCAAACATAATCCGCTGTAAAGCTGCTGTTACTCATCTAACCTGACATCTAGAATGCAGATTAGCTTAACACATAACACACTCAACTTACCACCCACCCACACACACCCTGACACACACACACACACTTTTATAGCAAACCTAAAGGAAATAAAGAAATCACCTTATAATAAGTCAGGTCTTCCAGAGTGCAGCATTCATAATCTCAAACACCCACACAAGTGCAAGAAAATAAATTCTCCAAGGTTCATGTCATTTAAAAAGTTTATCCTTCATAGTCGGCACAGCTGCACTAAAATCCTGTCCCTGGCAACCAAACACTAAAAAACTACTCCAGTGCATTATTCAGAGAAATGATGTAAGAAACAAATTAAAAAAATCTTCTGCTCAACAGCTGTTTACTAATTGGTCAACACCTAGAGTTAAAAAAATAAAGGATTGGAGGTGGTGGTAGGTCAATTATTAACGCATCAGTCTTTGGACCAGAAGATCATGAGTTCAAATCCCAGCACCACCAGGCTGGCACTTTGGGGCCCTTGAGCAAGGCCCTTAACTGTAAGTTGCTCTGGAAATTGTTGTCTAAAATTAATGGAAATGATCAAACATTGAATTGGTTAAGCTTAAAAAAGAAAAGTAAAACTACACCATGTACAATAGGGCAGTATATGATATCTTCGGAGAACACGATACCTTTTTGGACAAGTAAGGGATAAACCATGACTAGGTGTGCGAGACTAAACTGAGCACTACAGAGGCAAATAAGCTTCTGAAGACTCTGGAGCACATTAAAAGAGTATAACACCTTACACCTAGCTGTGAACTCTCTCTTATTTAATGATCACCTGCAAACATTGACGTGTTAAAGCAGTCACTGGTGTTTGCAGTTCAGAACTGACTGAATGGAAAAAATAGTCAGTTTCAAGAAGTTATTTTATATACGAATTATCAAAGCTCGATTTCTGCTCCTCTATATCATACACATATGTGATGAAATTTACTGTATGTGAAAAAAATTTACTAAATACTTACACTTTATATAATTATAAGATATTGAAACTGATTTTTCTAGCTATATGTGGTTCTTTGCCAAATTTGGAGACACACAACTGTATGTCTTTGAATGCAGTAATATTGAATTTTCCCTGCACTTGTGCTAGGAGGCCCAAACCTGTTCCAGCATGACGATGCCCCTGTGCACAAAGCCATTAGGATGAAGCAATGAAGCAATGAAGATGTGCTTTCCATGGGTTGGAGTTGAAGATCTTCTGCTATAAAGCACCAAACCTATTGAACACCTTTGGGATGAATGTGAACGCTGACTGCATCTCAGGTCTCCTCACCTTTTTACCCACATCAGTAACTTTAACACTCTTGTGGCTGAATGAGCAAAAATATAGTGGAACATCTTCCCAGAAAATTAACAGGAAAATAACAAGAAATTGGAACTAAATGTGGAATGGGATGTTACCAATATAGCAAGGTTTTTTGGTAGTAAGTCCACAAACATTTAGCCATATAGTGTTTTAGAGAGAAACAGAAAGTGAGTGTGTGACATCTCTACTAATAATAAAGCTGTTGAATAATAATAACATATGGTCCATATGGTGATTTTTCTTTAAGACACCAGAAAACATCCATTTTATTCAGTAAGGTCAGTTTACAATATCTGTCTCACTTTGTGTTCAACTGTATCTGTTCTGTTGCTATCAACCAAAGCGTACCCTTAACATTACCCTATGCTGCACGGTGGAAGAATAGTTTATTACAAATATTATTTATAGAGAATAAAAGAGGCTGGTGAGGGAACAACTGCAGCTGCTATAATGTAAATGAGAATTTTACCTAACTTACCTATTATTTCATTTAACCATAAATGGATGCAAATTACACATCACTGTCTAATGAATTAAAAGGCACTTTGCTGAGAGGTACAAGGAATGAAACACTTTAAGACATTGTTAGACATCTCTGCTTTGATTATTTTACTGTCTCATGCCACTCTGAACATTCAGCATGAAGACCCATGAAGTTCCTGAACAACTCGAGGATGGATTTAGACTGCATTTAAAATCAACAGCTTACTTCAGTGGCTCAGGACTAAAGGTTACATTTAATTACAATCACTGCACACCTTAACAATGATGGACATTTGGTGCCATCTAGATGAGGATTAAGGTTTCTCACCTATGCCATATCGGCAGTTTTTCTTTGACACAGGCTCGCTAATTAGGGACACACTTAATTACAAGGAACTTCTACATTTCTTTTATAACCGTTATCTCTGTAAACCTGCTTTGAGACAATTTCTATTGTTAAAAGCGCTATACAATAAAAATGAAGTGTTTTATTCTGTACTGAATTTATGAGCAAAACGTGCCATCAAACGTAAAAAATAGTAAAAAAAATAGTTATTTTATATATGAATTATCAAAGCTAGATTTCTGCTCCTCTAAATCATACACAGATGTGACCATATTTACTGTATGTGAATTAATTTTACTAAATACTTACACTATATATGGACAAAAGTATTAGCAAAGTATTGGAACTGATTTTTCTACCTATATGTGGTTCTTTGCCAAATTTGGATGCACACAACAGTAATATCGAATTTTCCCTGCACTGCTTTGAGGCGATTTCTATTGTTAAAAGCGCTATACAAATAAAAAGGAAGTGTTTTATTCTGTACTGAATTTATGAGCAAAACGTGCCATCAAACGTTCCCCTTGTTCTTCCAGTCGGCATTGTGACTAATAAAGTGCACACGAATATAAAGTGATCAAGGTCTTCTGATTCATAAATCCTTTAATTTCGCTGGTGAAACATGATTAAGCATTTATAATGCATAGTGTTTATCTAGTGACACAAACACACACACACAGGAGTAAGAGCGAGCACTTGGTGATAAATCAATTCTGAGATAAAACACTTCATAAATCCTTCATTAGTCATTCTCTTTCTCTCTATAATATACTAAGACTTTCCCTGAATGAGATGATCACCACATTTCAGCAATATTTAATGCCCCAACAAACTTACCAAAGCTCCCCAACCCTCCCCAACCCCCAACCCCAGCCAGGGCTAATCAGTTAGTGCATGTTCGTTAGCATTAGCGTCGATTAGAAACACGGCGCTCATTGAGTACGCACTCAGTGTGTTCAAAATTTTGACAGAGGACACTGAGACCTTGATCTAAGTGCAATCAAGGCAAGGCAAGCAGCGTAGCATAAACAAACCTCATCACTGCTCGTCATCAAACTCCAAGAGGGCGAAAGGATTCACCTTGAAAAAGCACAACAAAAACTTCCGACTCAAGAGCGAGCAAAGGGAGCCGTGCTTTTACTGGGAAAGTTATGGACTGCTGATTTAAAGATTTGTATGGAAGCCCTAAGAGGCTGTGAAATGGTTAGTTCTTCTTTCTTCATGATCATGACTTCATTTTCTTGTGATCTCCTCTGTTTTTTCCTTATGACTTTGACAGACATATCTGCTTTTAAGAAAATCTCTCACCTTGTGAATGGGACTGGTTCTACATGCAGGTTGGTGTCTTCCATCATGGTTGGATGGCTAGATGATAGCCCATCAAATGTCTGGAAATGCCTAGTCATTTAATGTTTTGGGAGACACATACACATGTTTCTTTTGTTTCTATGCAACAAATTAGGTTAAACAACGGTATGAGATTTACTTTAATCAAACAAATATATAACTGTGCAGATGTTCCACTTTCTTTTATTGAAAAATCCTCCTGTAGCATAAAAAGCTTTACACACACACACACACACACACACACACACACATACACACACACACACACACACGGCATCCCAACAGTTAGATTCTCCAAAAGATCTCTTTTCTCCTTTTGATTCAGTTCATCCCAGAGCAGTTTAATAGGATTTAGGTGTGGTGACTGGGCAGGTGTGTCCATGATCGATAAAACTCAAACGACTGTTTGCTCTCTAAATAACACTTACAAAGATTGGACGTATTTTCCATTTAGGCTCATTGTCTTGTTGTATGGTGGTCAGTTCTAATGAGCAGCAGTCCAGAAGGACCTGCATGTTGAAGTATGGAACGGTAATCATGTTGGGTGAGTTTCCTTTCACCATTTAGCCTACATGTATTTAATGAGTTAGCAAGTTCTCTAAAAATATACAGAAACTTGTAAAGTAGAACTTGGTATAGCTTTATGTATTTTATACAAAACATACTCTTATTGCCTAAGGTGACACTTTAATGAAAATGAATTCTGCTAAATGACCTAGGAATATGTGTTTCTCCAAAATTATGAACTTTTTAGGCAGGGATGAGCAACTGGCAGGACCATCAGAGTCTGATCGCTGAAAAATGAAGACTGCTTTCTTAATTGGACGTTATTTCTCCAACCAGGAGAGGGCCCTAGTTGCTGCTGGTCAGCGCATTAAGTAAAACATAGCAGGATATGCGTGCTATTGAGAACATTTACAAAAATAAGTAAAAAGAAAAGATTGATTAATTCAAAACAGTGTTTTTTTCCCCAGGCAAGATGAGAAACAGATATTTTTTACTGAGATTAATGGCCACTTGACACTGATAAAATTGTGCACCAGCAGGAGAAGCCACATGTTTCTCTTTAAAACTATTTGGCAGCAGAAATGTTGTCTGAAATCATCAATGGAAAATGTGTTTGTGGAATTTATGCACTGAATTGTTCCTGTATACAATATTTTACTATTTAAATATTTTATTATTTTTACTCAATATAACGTTCCAAATCTGTAGGAGTTTTTAATTTCTTTCAAACAGAAGAAAGAAACACACAGGTTTGGAACAACAGTTTTCTTTATTTTTTGGGGGGTGGGGTAAATTATCCATTTATCAACTTTTATATAGCACTTTTAACTGTTCTGAGAGTAGTTTGAGAATGTTCTATTGGCTACTACTAAAAATGGGGTCTTTGTACATTTGTTGAGATGTAAACATTTGCTTGTTATTTAACAGAGTGGGCTATTTGAATAAGCACAAGTTTTATAGTTAATAAACTCATTGCATTAAATTGTACATTGAGTTCCCTCAATAAAATGAAAAATGATGTCAAATATTTTAATCTGGATTAATAAAGGAGAAAAAAAAAATGCTGGCCCTCATCATTATAAAATTTGCCCGTTTCTGAAATAGGTTAAACTTCAGACAGGCAATGAAGATAGACAGATAGATAACTCAGATATTCACTGTACCAGCAGGCTAGTTTTTGAAGCTTGTCCATTATATTCTTATGTGTAAATAAAAATTGTCATTCGATGCTAGCCGACACTAATGTGGAAGTTGTGATTTACTCAAGGGCACAGCAGTTTCTGCTTGAGCTAACATTCTTTGTAGTCTCCAGAACAATGAAAAACATGTTATTGCTGAATACACTGGGAAAACAAACTGACCATGACAAAGCAAGGAAAAAAATAATAGCAATACATGATCGCTTTTTATCCCGTGGAAAACTGTGCAGCATCTTTAACACAAGCTTGGTTGAAAAAAGCTGATATTTTGACTTCCCTGCTGCTATAACACAAACCTTTTAGGCTAACAAATGTTTTTTTTTTTACACTTTTTATCACTATTAGCTCATTTCTCCACTCCTTATTTTGTTATTTCTCTTTGTCAATATGAGTTAATTAAGTTTACACAAAAACATGCATCAGAGAAGTCTAATGAGGCTAAGCTGTGCTTGGTGAGGAAAAAAGGATTTATGCTAGTTTCACAGCCGCTCTATTAAGTCTCATGGATTCCCACACAGCTGCAGTAGAGCTTAATGTGCGTCTATGTTCAACTATTTACAAGCTATTTCTTTTACATTTGCAGTTAGCATATGGTTGATAGGAGGCTCGTAGCTGAGGTGTTAGCATCAATAATATGGGGTGTGAAATAATAAAATTGGTTCGCAAAGTGAGAGAGAGAGAGAGAGAGAGAGAGAGAGAGAGAGAAAGAGAGTTGATGGGACTCATAATTTAAGGTCATCAAGAAAGAGAGAAGGGAGAATTATACCGAATTCATATCCATGCATGCACTGATGCGCCGATTAATTGAACATTCTAATGCTCGGCCATGATTACGCTGTCCTCCCATGATTAATAGGGCGCCTTTAAATACCTGAAGCCTGACGAATTAAATTCAGAGCGTGTTTACGTAATAAAGTGTGAACCTTACTGAGCTACGGTCACATCACCCATTGACTCGAACATAATAGCCCTGGCAATTAAAAAGTGTGCCTTTGAAAACATATAAAAAAAAAGCTGTCTCTCTCTCTCTCTCTCTTTCTTCCTCTCTCTCACTCTCAATTACAATTTTCAATTTCAAAAAGTACTTTACTGGATTGATTGCTTGCACGCAATGTTACCAATTTGAAAAAAATGGAAACAAATATGATAAAATGCAATTATAATAATACTAAATGTAAAATAAGTAAATAAATAAAACATAAGAATAACAAGAACAGTGATAAATTTGCAATTTGCTGATTTAGGACAAAAGTACACTGTTGATGGATTACAATAATTATTAAAATATTAAAATTAATAAATGAAATATTAGGAGAAATCTCTTGCTGTATCTCAATTTTTTTTTCTCTCACCTTCTCATTTGCCCTCCTCTCTTCTGCTCTTTCCTTTTTTCTTTCTCTCTCTTATTTTCTCTTTCTCTCCTGGTCTTACTCTATTTCTCACGCTTTATTACCATTTTCCTTATTCCGTCTTCTCTCCTTCTCTGTCTTTCCATTACTCTCTTCCTGTCCCTTTACTTTCTCACACACTCCCTTTCTCTCGCTCTTTTTTTTTTTCTTTCATTTGCTCTCCCTCCCTCTCTCAATGTTCCATAACATCTATTCAGGTTTAATAGTAGGGTGGTCAGTTAGCTAATATGCTGCTCCTTTTTTTATGCTTTATCATATATAATAGCCTGCGTGTAGCGTAACGTATTAATAGAGCCTCCTTCACAGGCTGATTGTCTTTATATCCGTTATGTCTGTCTAATCAAAAAGTCGTTTCTGGGAAGAAATCTACTATAAAAAATGCATCCGGCTTTGAATTTATGAAGGGAAAAGAAAAAAAAAAACAGTGGACTGCAGCTTGTATTCTGCTCATTTCTCATTTACTCATTAAACTTGTTCCTGAGAATCGATGGAGCTGAGGGGTAAAATGATTGGGGTGTGCTCAGAATGCGCAGTATTTATGATACGTGTATTTAAAATACGTATTTCAAATTGAAATTAGGATTATGCAATTTGTATTAGGAGAAAATGGCGTCATATTTTGTATTCAAATACTTGTGTTGTGTATTTTTGTGATTATAAAACACTGTAAAATACAAATGCAGCGTCTGATTGGTGCCTACTCAGTAGTTTGTCCAGAATTTTTAAAATCAGAATAGAAAATGTATACATATAGAAGTAGGTGGTGAAGATAAGACATTTGCAGGCTGCCAGCTTTAGGTGTCCAATGATAAAAAATAAATATGCGAAATATATTATAAATATAAATTAATATTTAATTACCAAATATTGTACCCTAATTGAAGTAGCTGTTTAGTAACTCCATCACTGTATGGTACGGAGGCTCCACTGTGTGTGAACCTAAAGCCCTGCATCACTGGCACCCAACTACCTGCCATTGAACACCTTCACCACAGCAGATGTCTGCGCAGAGCTCACAACATTATCAAGGACTCTTCACATCCCAGTCATAAACTGTTTAACCTCCTTCCATCAGGAAGTTACGCACCAAAACCAGCAGGTTCAGGAACAGCTTTTTTTCATCCACTATCACACTACTGAACTCTACACTACATCGCTAGATCACTAAAAACAAACACAAAACAAAACACTGTATATAACCTCTTTACTATACATGTACATATTACATAGTATATATTTTTTACTCCTTATTACATCTGACCTATTTTTTATCTCAATGTATCTTTATATCCGTACTCTACACTCTGCCCAACATTTCACATTCATGTATGTGTATATATATATATATATATATATATATATATATATATATATATATATATATATATATATATATAGATAGAGAGAGATAAATATCTATCTATCTATCTATCTATCTATCTATCTATCTATCTATCTATCTATCTATCTATCTATCTATCTATCTATCTATCTAGTAGATAACTCAAGTGTATTTCTATAGTGATTTTCACAACAGACATTGTCTCAAAGCAGCTTTACAGAATTTAACAGTTAAGGTGAATGGTGTGTGTTTATCCCTGATAAGCAGCCATGGTGACTGTGGCAAGAAAAAACTCCCTTAGATGTTATGAGGAAGAAACCTTGAGTGGAACCAGACTCAAAAGGGGAACCCATCCTCATTTGGGTGACAACAAGAGTGTGATTATAGTCTTTAAACAATACAGAACACTGGAGAGTGAGAACTAACATGAGCACTGGAATGTGTGATTATGAGTAATGTCCTTTCTACAGTCTTATACAGTCATTTGAGAGTGGCATCATGATTTTGCAAACGATTGCATAAATGACTGCCTGACAAATATCATACATGATTAACCATAAAATTAGTGAGAAACTAGTTGCTATGAATGCATGTGCCAGTCGTCTTCTTATGAATGACTTTGTTAGTTTGTTTGTTATTGAGTCAGTGTTGCTGATGTAAAGTAACAAAGTTACTAAACCAAGTTACTAAATTAGGATATAATTATGAGTCTTTCACAAACAGTTAAACGTTGAACTGTTAACTAGTGACTACCCTTCATCTGGGAGATCACTGGGAAACGTATATGAATATTGGATCTGTTAACTGGTTGCATATGTCAGATTTATTGCGTGACTCGAGCAGAGAAAAAACGTTGCTGAATTATGCAGAGCAAACAAACTCACAAATGAAGGACAAACAAAAATCGAAGTCAAGATGTAAATACTAAATATACAAAAGACTAAGTAAAAAAAAAATCACTCTCATTTTTTCATATTATATATACACACACAGACACACATAGCAAACAAGTCGTTAATCTCGTGAATCAGAATACACTACACATGATCCAGGTGATCCAGCTTAATACTACAGATATCTGAGTTTTTAAAAGGTGTCTCACGTCAATCAATTTACACTATATGGTCTTGAGATACACCTTTTTTCCAGCTATATGTGGTTCTTCGTCAAACTGTTACAACTAGGTTGGAGGCACACAATTGTATTTCCTGTCTTTCTGTAACAACGGTTTTACAGCATGACAATGTCCCTGTGCACAAAACTAGCTCTGTGAAGATATGGTGCACATAGTTTGGAGTGGAAGATCAACCCTACTGACCACCTTTGGGATGAATGCGAATGCTGACTGCACCTCCACAAGCACACAGAAGAAGGATAGAGATGGAAAAGACAGATGCCCAGTGATGCAGATGCAGCTGAAATTGGAATGCCGTTGAGTTGAAAGTTGTTCAATGAGTGCACTCACTATCTGAATTCTAAATCTGTATTTGTGTTCTATTGAAGTACTTTTAGTTGAGTAGAACATTTTTGTACTTTCCACATTTGCACATGCAATATTGTGTGTATACATTAATGCATTTATAGTCTGTAAGAATTCTGTCTTCTCAGATGCATTCTACCAGGGTTTGGCTTGAGCTGAGGTAAAAAATGAGCCCGGATTCGGGTTTGTTTCCTCAAACATTTCGCAGTTAATCCACCAAATCACACGTGTTGATAGAGTCTGAACCATACACACAAACACACACACACACACACACACACACACACACACACACACACAAACACACCCTGTGGGTAACCAGAGAGATATGCAGTATTGCAGCATTCTGAGCCTCTATTTTCTTTTTTTCCCCCTCTCTCCCTCAACCCCTAATTCTGTCTCTACCTGATTATGCAAAGCAGGCCTATATTTCCCCGTTTGAAGTGGGTTGGAATGCTGCACAGCTCACACGCTCAGGGACATTCTATCTTCTTTTAAAAATAAATGATGGGTGCAAGGGTTCATGCGGGGGTCAACAAAATGGCCCCTAAAATAAAAGTGAAACGCATAAATGTTGATTCGATGCTGGTCGGAATTTGGTTTTGTCTTCTGATAATGCTGTAATAGACCATAATAGTAATAAAAAACAAAAATGGGCTCGGTCCATCAGTATATCTTTTAATACGAACAGCAGCAGAAGGACCAGCGTCGAAGTGAACGCCGTAGCTGGCGTCGGTTTTTTAACCAAAGTGTCGGCACATTCTGCAAGATAACACAGGCATGAAAGTAATCCAGAAATGAAAGCTTCTTATAATACTGGAGGGATTCCCCTCTCCTGTTTCTTCACACACCATTACCCACGAGAGTTCAATCCTCTTGCGTTTGACATTTATAGTGGCATTTATGAGGACGGAAAGGGGGTCTTCGTGTGTTGGCCTGGCAGTTAACGATGAAAGCAACGACGCCATGTTGACGGTAATTAAGGAAGCGTGCCCGTTCTGAGACGTCTCATTATATCCATAACCGTCATGTTCACACTCACACGGCTGCTATCATTTAGTGCACTTGTTTTGAAGGGCAAACTCTACATTGCCTAACATAGACCGAAATCTCCGTTTCAAGGATATTTAAATCCCCATTAAAGCAGCGCTCAATGCTGGCATTTTGTACACTGGATAAAAATAAGTTGATCTGACTACCCAAGTCAGAGACTATGGCCTTCATGAATGATAGATCTGATTTTTTGCTTTGGACTGCGGTATAAGTAGTCGTGTTGCCTGGAGAAAGTGCTATGGCTTGGAGAGCTTTACCTCACGATTATTTCAGAGACGTCTCAGAGCACGTCTCTGTATCGGTTTCATAGAGATTTGCACAATGTTTTATTTTAAGCAGCGAGCAAACAATCCAAGGACCCAAAACAGACTCGAGCAGTCCAAACATTGCCAAGAACAAGGAAGCCTGTTTTTTTTTTTTTTGCTAGCTTTGATTCATGGCTTAAGATCACAAAAAAGCACACACACAATGGCAGTTCTGTATGCACAAGCGCTAAGAGTAAAAAATAAATAAATAAATAAATAAAATGCTTAGAAAGAAAGCAAGTCTCGGAATGGAGCTGACAGGAAATGAATATATAAGTTTAAAAGCTAGGCAGTGCTGCACTGTAGCTTACTGATTAAAAAAAAAAAAAAGAAATAAAAAAATGCATTTAAAGGATGAAGGGAGTCGATTTGGTAATGAGTTCTGCGCAGTGCAATAGGTATAAAGAATTCAATGAGGCTTTTTATTCCCCTCGTATTTAATCACACTGAAGTTCAAAAGTGATGCTTGTAGCCAGTCAATTTGGGTTTACAGGAAGTACAGTTCATTTGCAGAAGTATGGTCTGTCCCAGTGAGGAGAAATTAACATTTCTACTGTATACAGTAAATTACTTGTCCTCCTTCAAACAAGTATCTTTTCCATTAAGTAATTACTTATATAGATTATGGCTATAACAGTAAGTGCACTGACAGAAATATGCTAATACTTTTTTCTTTGCAAATATTCATTTAAAACAAATCGCAAAGTACAGATTCGGCTCTTGTGACTTTTAAAATGCTTTTCCCGAAGTTAAAAGTTAAAGATTTTAATAAAAGTAAAGTACAAAACAGAATCACAAACATAATCGAGTCAATAATAAAGAATGGATTTAAATACTGTACTCCATAATTATGATCATTATAATTATTAAATGAGAGTTGCCTAAAGCTGGAGTATTTCCTGTACTTCTCAAAGATTAGCACAATTAGCACAGGTCAACACAATATGATATATTGTGTGTATATATATATATATATATATATATATATATATATATATATATATATATATATATATATATATGTAACCCAGTGAATATTGTTATCATTATTCTTGTATGTTCTTATTTTATTATTATTTTTATTATTATATATGAATATTTTGAATATGTTTCAATATCACTTTGTACATACACAGAAATTTGAATATTTCATGTAAATTGAGTCATTCCCATAATAACCAATGAGGTGTTCTATTTAGTTCTGGTGTGTTGTTAATCACCCAATTAGAATGGACAGAGATCAGAATGGGGGAGGGGCACCGGATATGGTTTTGGAGAAAGAAAAAAAAAGAGCAGAGTTGGCGCGAGGGATTGAGAGAGGGTTTTTCCGGTTTCTTTACCGCTTTTCTTTGGACTTTTCTGCCGGCGGGAATAAAAAGACTGAAAGCTTTCTCCACAATTATTTTTCGTGGAATTTCGGGACTGAGCTGTTACAAACTGCCCCGAAAGGATTTACGGACCTCGTGTTCGAACCGGGACAGCTCCACGTGTTAAGGGAGAGGAGGCTGACCTTCCCGAGTAAGGAGTGAGTAGCCATTTTCTGGCGGGATTCGCGTTTTTTTCTCCTCAGCGTCGGACTGGTTTCTGGATTTTTGCTGAAAGACCGACCAAAACCTACACGTAGGCATTTATCCGTGCGAGTTGGTGAGTTTTCACCGTAGCAGAGTGGAAAACTGAGTAAGTAAACAGTCTGACTGTTCATCACTGAATTATCTTAAGTGCACCACCGTATTTGGGCCCCAACGAAATCCAAGCGCTTGGTCAAGGACACTTTACACACTTTCAAGGTGAAGGTTTTGTTTTCGGGTATTGTGTTTATTCCTAGTGGTATTTTACAGCAACTAGCTGCTGAATTTATTCAGTTGAGTTCTCTACCAAGCTGTTTCTGATTCCTTATTCACTATATAATCTACTGACAATATTTGTTTTGTTCTTTAAGCTTTAGGGTTTTTTTTGGACTTTTCTGCCGGCAGGAATAAAAAGACTGAAAGCTTTCTCCACAATTATTTTTCGTGGAATTTCGGGACTGAGCTGTTACAAACTGCCCGAAGGATTACGGACCTCGTGTTCGAACCGGGACAGCTCCACGTGTTAAGGAGAGGAGGCTGACCTTCCCGAGTAAGGAGTGAGTAGCCATTTTCTGGCGGGATTCGCGTTTTTCTCCTCAGCGTCGGACTGGTTTCTGGATTTTTGCTGAAAGACCGACCAAAACCTACACGTAGGCATTTATCCGTGCGAGTTGGTGAGTTTTCACCGTAGCAGAGTGGAAAACTGAGTAAGTAAACAGTCTGACTGTTCATCACTGAATTATCTTAAGTGCACCACCGTATTTGGGCTAGCGAAATCCAAGCGCTTGGTCAAGGACACTTTACACACTTTCAAGGTGAAGGTTTTGTTTTCGGGTATTGTGTTTATTCCTAGTGGTATTTTACAGCAACTAGCTGCTGAATTTATTCAGTTGAGTTCTCTACCAAGCTGTTTCTGATTCCTTATTCACTATATAATCTACTGACAATATTTGTTTTTGTTCTTTTAAGCTTTAGGGTTTTTTTTTTGGACTTTTCTGCCGGCAGGAATAAAAAGACTGAAAGCTTTCTCCACAATTATTTTTCGTGGAATTTCGGGACTGAGCTGTTACAAACTGCCCCGAAAGGATTACGGACCTCGTGTTCGAACCGGGACAGCTCCACGTGTTAAGGGAGAGGAGGCTGACCTTCCCGAGTAAGGAGTGAGTAGCCATTTTCTGGCGGGATTCGCGTTTTTTTCTCCTCAGCGTCGGACTGGTTTCTGGGATTTTGTGGGTACTATCGGCGTTTTGTGAAAGGGTACTCTAGTTTGTGCAGGCCACTCAACCAGCTGCTTAAGGGTTATCCACAGAAACGAAATGGTGGGGGAAACATCACGAAGCCTGTTTCTGATAAGCCTTTCCGGCCATCCGATCCATTTGGTTCACGATGGGATGATGGTTGTGAAAGGGCATTTCAGGAGCTGAAACGTTGTTTGACGCAAACTCCCGTGTTAGCTTTTGCTGATCCTGAACTGCCTTATGTGTTACATGTTGATGCCAGTATGGATGGGCTGGAGTGCTTTACCAACACCATCCTGAAGGATTGCGCCCCGTGGCATTCATTAGTAGGAGTCTTTCTGACTCTGAAAGGAACTATCCAGCACATAAGCTGGAATTTTTGGCTTTGAAATGGGCTGTAGTTGATAAGCTACACGATTATCTGTACGGAGTAACTTTTGAGGTCAGAACGGACAACAATCCCTTGACCTATGTCTTGACTTCTGCTAAATTAGATGCTACGGGTCACAGATGGTTAGCAGCTCTATCTACTTATCAGTTCAGTTTAAGGTACAGACAGGGGAGGAAAAACATTGATGCAGATTTTCTGTCGAGACGACCACATTGCAACCCTGGAAGTGAAGAAGGCTTGCATGAGCTCTCAGCTTCTGAGGTATTTACTCTTTGTCAATCTGTAGGTACAGAGGACGAAGCCGAAGTGGTAATGTTCTAGCACCACATGAGCCGCAGGATGTTTGCATACACAAAGGTAAAATAGCTTCATGTGTCTATACACACCTGACCACTGGGTACTTACCTGACTTGTTGCCTAGTGAATTGAGTTTGGCTCAGCAGAAGGATCCTTGTCTTGGGTTAGTGTGGTCTGCAATCAGGCAGAAACACCCTGCTGATAGCATTCAGTCTGACCATCCAGATATGCGATTCTTAAAGAAGCAGTGGGATAAATTGCTAGTCAGTCAGGACCTTTTGTACAGAGTCAAGATTAAACCAGACAGTAGGGAAATATGGCAATTGTTGCTTCCGACTGAGTTCCGAGAATCAGTACTGAAGTCCCTTCATGATAGTAATGGACATTTGGGTTTTGAGAAAACGTATGCATTGGTAACAGATCGTTTTTTCTGGCCTAAAATGAAATCGGAAGTGGAAACTTACTGCAAAAGTTGTGACCGCTGCATCATGAGAAAGACTTTGCCCCAAAAACGTGCGCCTATGTCACACATGAGCAGTGCTGGACCCCTAGACTTGGTCTGTATTGATTTCTTAACAATTGAACCAGACACCCGAAATGTAAGTAATGTGCTGGTGATTACTGATCATTTCACTCGGTATGCTCAGGCTTTTCCTTGCAAAGACCAGAAAGCTTTGACGGTTGCGAGGACCTTGTGGGAGAAGTATTTTGTTCATTATGGTCTACCGAATAGAATACACTCTGATCAGGGGCCGGATTTTGAGAGTCGTTTGATCAAAGAGATGTTGACTATGTTGGGAGTAAAAATCACGTACTTCTCCATACCATCCACAAGGAGACCCGCAACCCGAGAGGTTTAACAGGACACTTCTCAATATGCTTGGTACTTTGAATGCACAACAGAAAACAAAGTGGAGCCAGCATATTGCTCACTTGGTTCATTCATACAACTCAACACCAAATGAAACAACTGGATATACACCTTACTTCCTCATGTTTGGAAGAGAGCCAAAGTTGCCAGTGGATGTGGCATTGGGGGTTCAGTCTGAGGAAGTGGTGCCAGTTACATATGGTAGTTACGTAGAAGGAATGAGACAACAATTAAAGGATGCATATGAATTGGCAAGTGCTGCATCTGCTCGAGCAAACAGGGGAAACAAACGGAGGTATGACAAGAAAGTGCATTCCCAGGGTCTAAACCCTGGGGACCGGGTGCTTATTCAGAACTTAGGTTTGAAAGGCAAGCACAAACTTGCCGATCGGTGGAATTCAATACCATATGTGGTAGAGAGTCAGTTGTCAAACTTGCCTGTTTATCAATTGGTACCAGAGAGTGGTATGGGGCCTAAAAAGGTTTTGCATAGAAACCACATCTTGCTTTTGAAATCACAATTGACAGTGAGTCCTGTAGGTGAAAGTTCGAGCTCTGTGCCATTGCGTAGAACCAGAAAGAATCAAAATGAAAATGACACGCCCATTTCTGAACCTGTTTACCCTGAGCAGAGAGGTTTTTCATCATCCGATTCTGATTCAGAATATGTTACTTTTGTGGATTACTATCCTAACTCTTTAGGGGTTGAACATCAAGGTCACTGTTCACTTGGGGAAAAGGCTGCTATTGTGCCTGATGCCAGCAATGTTGGTCAAATGTTGGAAAGTCAAGTTGAGGCTCCTGATGAAGGAGATGTCGACACAGAATTAGTAAGTGGTGGAAGTGTATGTGAACAGCAGCTTGACCAGACGGATAACCTATCCGAGTCCCTTGTTCCTGTGACTTCAGGGGTGGAACCGTCGAATGTGCTTGCTGATGAAGTAAGGAGGTCTGAGAGGCAAAGGAAACCTCCTGAGAGGTTTACATATCCTGAGCTAGGAAAACCTATTAAGGAGACACTGGCTGCTTCTTGCGTCAATAGGGTTTATGACCATAGCCCAAAGTGTTCGTGTTTTCTTAAACCTGATGGAAACCGACATGTGTGGTGGTGTAATTCTCAAGCATTGTGTGATATGTGTTTAAGAACCTCTAAGATTTTTCCTTGCACAGTTCCTAGAGTTTAAATCTAGAGTTAGCATTCCTCATGTCAGGTTTGTGCATATTTTTGTCAGTTATTTATTTTATTCTTCTGGGTGTTCTGTAATCCAGACATGGGGACATGCTGGAATTTGGTGGGGGGAGAGTGTAACCCAGTGAATATTGTTATCATTATTCTTGTATGTTCTTATTTTATTATTTTTATTATTATTTTATTATATATGAATATTTTGAATATGTTTCAATATCACTTTGTACATACACAGAAATTTGAATATTTCATGTAAATTGAGTCATTCCCATAATAACCAATGAGGTGTTCTATTTAGTTCTGGTGTGTTGTTAATCACCCAATTAGAATGGACAGAGATCAGAATGGGGGAGGGGCACCGGATATGGTTTTGGAGAAAGAAAAAAAAAAGAGCAGAGTTGGCGCGAGGGATTGAGAGAGGGTTTTTCCGGTTTCTTTACCGCTTTTCTTTGGACTTTTCTGCCGGCGGAATAAAAGACTGAAAGCTTTCTCCACAATTATTTTTCGTGGAATTTCGGGACTGAGCTGTTACAAACTGCCCCGAAAGGATTTACGGACCTCGTGTTCGAACCGGGACAGCTCCACGTGTTAAGGGAGAGGAGGCTGACCTTCCCGAGTAAGGAGTGAGTAGCCATTTTCTGGCGGGATTCGCGTTTTTTTCTCCTCAGCGTCGGACTGGTTTCTGGATTTTTGCTGAAAGACCGACCAAAACCTACATGTAGGCATTTATCCGTGCGAGTTGGTGAGTTTTCACCGTAGCAGAGTGGAAAACTGAGTAAGTAAACAGTCTGACTGTTCATCACTGAATTATCTTAAGTGCACCACCGTATTTGGGCCCCAACGAAATCCAAGCGCTTGGTCAAGGACACTTTACACACTTTCAAGGTGAAGGTTTTGTTTTCGGGTATTGTGTTTATTCCTAGTGGTATTTTACAGCAACTAGCTGCTGAATTTATTCAGTTGAGTTCTCTACCAAGCTGTTTCTGATTCCTTATTCACTATATAATCTACTGACAATATTTGTTTTTGTTCTTTTAAGCTTTAGGGTTTTTTTTTCCTTACAAACAAAAATAAAATAGTCTTTATTTAACTACGCTATATTTGTTTCATTGTGCATTTTCATTTGATTTGTGTATTTGAATGTGATATTCTTTTAGAGGAAAACTTCACCACACTAAGTGTTATTTAGTTGGTTTAAGCGAGAATGATAGTAAACACCTACTGTTAATTCATTTCATTTCTTTATTAAATTATTTTTTACATTTTGGATTCACCGTGACAAAGAATTATATATTTTAGTAACACCTAGATTACCGATAATCCAGCTAACTCACCACCAATCGCTGGAGCCCAGGCCCTGTTGGTTTGCGCGCCTTTACTAGTAGTGTTACATATATATATATATATATATATATATATATATATATACACATATATTACACATATATACACACACACACACACACACACCAATATATATATATATATATACCAATCTTTTATGCAGGTCCGCATATTAAAGTAATTTAAGCTAGTTTAAATAACTTTAATATGCTGACCTGCATTTAATATTGCAGATATTGCAGATGTAAAAGGTTTACTTAAGTTCAGATAGAAAGATAGACTTTATACATTCTCGAAGAACATTCACATATTACAGCAAAAAACATAAAAAAAATATATCAAATGCAATTTGCATTATAGATAAGACATCCTTATAGATAAGACAACTTTGTCATTGTGCACAGAACATGTACAGTGAAATGAAATGCAGTTCCCTTTTAGGAACTTGAGCTGCTTCGAAAACGCTTTGGGAACGCCTTGCGTTGTTTACACTCTGAATCACGTGTAAAATCTGGCCAATAGGCAGTCGTGACGTCATTGGTGGGCGACATCACGCAAACCAGGAAACTACAAAATGGGAGCGACATCAGCTTCTGTTGTTCAGGTAAGCGATTTGTGTATGAATCTGTGCAGCATGGCTAAAATGCAAAAAACTTTCGCATGTGCTTTGTGCAGTTTGCATTGCATCCGCATTGGCTATCCGCATGCTCCGCTCCCAGAGATCACTCTTTGAGTAGAGTGATCTCCCTCGCAGCTCAGGCCCCGCTCTTGTCGAGGCGAACGTTGCAGAAGGTCGTTAGGCTAGCAGGCTGACCTAGCAGAAGGCATATAGACGGATGAGTCCTCTCCATCCTCCGCTAGAGATATCTTGGCCCGACGAGAAGTGGAAGCAACGCCTTCCCAGCAAGCTGGATGAATGTTTCCTGCGTCCCGCGGCACAGCCTCCGCCCCAGGGCCTACCCTTTTGTTCCGACCTACACATCGTACACCGTCAGAGTTTTAGGCTACTACAGCCAGTATTTCGTTGTTCCGAAGAAAGATGGCGAAATGCGGCCAATCCTAGATCTACGCTCTTTGAACCGCTCACTCAAGTGGCTCAGGTTCAAGTTGCTCACTCTCAAGGAGATTGTGTCTCAGATCAAGTCCAAGGACTGGTTTTTCACAATAGATCTAAGGGACACCTATTTCCACATAGCCATCCCTCCCTCTCACAAGAGGTTTTCCGGTCTTGCCCCCTGAACAGGCTGGCGCGGCAGATATGGCAAAGATATTACAGAGCCCAGGTGGATCTGTTTGCTACTCGGGAGACTTTGCACTGTCTCCTCTGGTTCTCTCTCTCTCATCCAGCCCCATTGAAACTGGACGCCATGGTGCAGACGTGGCTGAGACTACATCTGTATGCCTTTCCCCATATCACACTGCTCCTGGGAGTTCTGGAGAGTATCCGCCAGGAGGCAGCTCATCTCCTCCTGGTGGCACCTCAGTGGATGGGCAGACCTTGGTTTACGGACCTGTCGTCCCTCCTCGAATGACCTCCTTGGGAAATTCCTTCCATGAGGGATCTCCTCTCACAGGCATGGGGAACGCTGGTTCACCCCTGTCCAGAGTTATGGAAGCTGTGGCTGTGGCCCCTGAGTGGGGGCAGTTCGTAGCAGCTGGTCTCACTACTGAGGTAGTGGAGACCATTCTCGATTCTCGATTCCGATTCCGTGGCAGTCGCTGGGGAAACACCACCTCGTGACACGTTTCCTACGCGGCACCTGGCGGCTGAGGCCCAGGACACAACCAAGAGTGGCTGTGTAGGGTACTTTCTCCAGTGGTCTACAGAGTGATGTGGTCTCCATGTTAAAGCGAATATCTTTTACTGTGTTTTTGGCATTCCAAAGATGAATTTCCGCTCTTGTCTTTGTCCTTTTTATCGGCATCACCAGACACTGAAACAGAACACTTTTGCACGTGCACATTGCCAAAAACATATACACTATAAAGTTTATACATTATGGTACTGTAAATTGCTCAGTTTTGCTAAATTATATACTATAATTCTTTTAATTATTAACAAATTACAGTAAACTACCCCATACTGCTCTCCATTCTTTAAAACTCATCTGTAACAGGTCAAGTGCGCAAGTCATTGAATGTAGAAATCCAGAGCATGTGCGCATAAATCGCTTTGGATTCCAATCAGAGTTTATGAGTTTTATGCAAGCATGTGCTGCATTTCAATTTGGATTGAGTAATAATCCTACAATTTAATTTTTTTGTACAAAGCTTTTAACATTGGACATTGTCAATGCAGCTTTTTCAGAAACAGATTACAAATATAAATTTTTCATTCATAAATTTGTCCCTAATGAGTGAGCCAATGGCAACAGTGGTGAAAGGAAAAACTCCTGAGACTTACATGAGGAAGAAACCTTGAGGAACCAGACTTCCAAATGAAACTCATCCACATCTGAGTGACATCCAAATATCTATAATTTCACCATTGTTGAGGTTATCAGCTGTTCACAAATTCAACTTGCGTGCAAAACTGCTTGTGGCAATTGTAGCCCTAAACCAGTAAAGCAGAATAGTTCAATATTAATTGCAGTCCAAATCAATCTTCAAGGAGCCATCCACAGAAATGTCATGCATTATAAGGCTGTTTATGCAGAGCCAGGTGATGAGAACTCCATCCAGAAGAAGAGCATTAGGATGGATCAAGCAGGTATGAAAAGAAGAGGACGAAACATGGTATCTCAGAACATTTAGCTGAAGAGAGAGAGAGAGAGAGAGAAATGCATTGGAAATGCCACACACAACCCACCAGCCAGTCTGCAAGAATATTTTCATAACAAAACTGGTCCATGGTGGACAAAAGGTTGGAGACCCCTGATATTGTGTGACACTCTGACACAAAACTACATTTCTAGAAGACCATGGTGCTACCAAAACAACTTTAGCATTACAAGAGACAACACAGAACTAAGTAGGACATAAGCAGACCTCCTGTCAGAGCAAAAATTCAAACCAGGGTTGACGACATTAGAGTCAGCCTCTCTCACAAGGTGCCACAGGGGAATGTGTAAACCAACACATAGATACAGACTTGGGGGTGTTGAAATTTTAAAATGTTTAATAAGAAAAGAAAAAAATATATATACTGTATATACAGTGGAACCCGGTTATGTCGATGTCCTATATATTATTGTGCTTGAAATTTCTTTATGTACATGATGTGCGTTAATAAATGAGAATGTGCATGCACGTGTTTTTGGAGGATTTTTTTTACACAACAGCGTTGCCGCGATTTGTTTGATGAAGGCATGCTATAAAAATATATACAGTACATGTTTGTTAACTGTCAGGAATCCACCTGCCACGCCCCCTTCGGCATGGTAGGTGGATTCCTGACAGTTAACAAACATGACTTCAATCGCGCACATATGGTGCTCGTTTAGCATCATCACCAGCTCCTATTTAAACTTCCACACTCTCACCGTCCGTTATTGTTGGTATATGTTGGTTCACGGCGGTTCCACTTCAAAAACGTCGACTTAATAGGGTTGTCGAGTTAACCAAGGTCGAGATAAGTGGGATCCACTGTATATATATATATATATATATATATATATATATATATATATATATATATATATATATATATATATATATATATATACAGATTTTCTCCAAACCCTTTTTTTTTTTTGCCTTATTTTGAAATATAAAAATCTTTACCAGAAAATAAGTTATAACTTACAAAGAAGAGACTCACAAGGCTGAAAACACACTGCAGCACAACACAAAGGTCGCATAATGTTACAAACCAAAGAAACAGCCATAAAAAGAAATTTACACTAGAGGAATAGGGCATAGGTGCAGATAATGAACCTGAACAGGCACATAAATAACAACATGGGGAAACGGGGACAACATAACACACTCAAAATCATGCAGGACCCCAAAATCGTGACACCGGCACGTAAATATGCAAACAACAAAACACGGTATAGTGAGAATAACATCAGAGTAAATGCGGGGTAATGTGCAAAGACACTGTGAATGTTATAATATTCTGTATAAGTAAACATGGAAGGTATTTTAGCAACATTTATTAAGTGCAAAATTGTGTTTATTGAGTGTGTATCAGTCCTCTTGTCTGGTAACTATCCAAGGTACTGTTCATGTTGTATTCGTCTCTGTTTTTATTTATTTACACATTATAACCTTCAAAATAGTCTTCTTGCACAGCAATACAGAGCTCATACCCAGTGTTCCTTCCACTTCTTAAATGTGTCCTGGAAGTCTTCTTTTTGAAGCGTCAAGCACCAAGCATATACTCACTTTCAATGGGGCCAAAATGATGACCTTTGAGACGAATCTTCATCTCCGGCAGGAGGGCGAAGTCTGGCGAACAGGGTGGGTGCGGAAGTGAGATTGTGTGGTTTGTTTTCCGGCGATCATCATGCACAAGTTGCCGAATGGTTCCGCATTTTCAGTGTTTGAGCTTGCTGGAGGTCTTCCTGTCTTCCAGTGATGTTCTTTCGCTTTTGTTCTTACACTTTGAATGAATGGCAGTAGGAGTGGCTGGGGTTGGTTCCTTGACCGGGGATCGAACCCGGGCCGCAGCAGTGAGAGCGCCGATGTTCCACTAAATTGTGGAGTATAATTTTGGAGATTTGTGCTCAATCAGCTACAAGGGTGTCAGTAAAGTCAGGTACTGATGTAGGTGAGATGAGGAGGCCTGGGTTGCAGTCAGCATTCATATTCCTCATGTTTAATAAGGGTGGAGGTCAGAGTTCTAGCAGGAGATCTTCCATTCCAACCCATAGAAAGCATATTTTGATGGGGCTGGCTTTGTGCACAGGTGTATTGTCATGGTGAACAGGTTTAAGCCAGAATTTCATGCTGACATATACAAAGACAGGAAATACAATTATTTGACTTCAACTTTGTGGTAACAGTTTAAAAAATATCCACATATGGCTGAGAAAATCAGGTGCCCTGATACATTTGTCCATATAGTGTATATAACATATAACAATTACATAATACCATGTGTATGGTGTTTTACTCCTACTTCTTTACAGGTTGTATTTATATAATTGGTTTACTCACAGACAGGAAGTTAAATAACACTCTGTTTTTGCCAACAGAGCATGTAGGTACATGAGACTGCTCATAGAATGGGTTAAGGTTAGACGTAGATTAGACATCATTCTCTTTTCACTCTATAAAGTAAATTCAGATCTCTGGATTCATCGCAGGTGTGAGAGACACAGCGTTATTAAATGTCAGCTGCTATTTTAGCTTTTTTTTACCAGCTAGAATCCAGTTCTCACACCAGTAGCAAAGCTGGTGTTTTTCACATCTTCTCTCCGACACACACACACACACACACACACAAATACACATCTCTGACTCCGAACACCGACGGATGGCAATTCATTTCTTGCCCGAGCAAACTGCTCAGTGACTCAAAAACCCAAGCGCTTGCAGCAAATGGAAAGGAGAACGATGTCCCTGCAAAAATTCACTTGATGGCCACACACAAACACACACACACTCTCACACACACACACACATAAGCATACTTGTCTTCTTGTTTTGTGTGGTGAATAGTGCACAGGTGCATGTGATTTTTGGCTTTTTTTTTTTCCTTACTGCTAGAACTGAGGCAGAAAAAAAAAATAGACAAAAATATAAAAAAAAAAATATTTTGTATATTGTATAAAGATTATTTATATATATATATATATATATATATATATATATATATATATATATATATATATATATATATATATACACATACAATTTTTTTAAATATTTTTGTATATATATATATATAGATATATATATATATATATAAAACGTCCTTAGATGGTATGGGGGGGAAAAAACCTTGAAAGAAACCAGACTCAAAACGGGACCCATCCTCATCTGGGAGACACCAGGGGTGTGATTAGAAATCATTAAAACATTACAAACACCAGAGATTGAGGAATATCATAAGTGTGTGATTATGAGTAGCGTCCTTTCTACAATCTTATATAGTCTGTTGGAGTCCAACTCCATATCATGCAGGAAATGTTTATGTATATCTGTATGTAATAAGAAAGTGGGCAGGGCCTATCCAAGAAAATATTATTTTGCTGTAAATAAAAATAAAGGAAAAACCTTTAGCAACTAATAATGATGATTAATGGATGGATGGATGGATGGATGGATGGATGCAGACAGACAGACAGACAGACAGACAGACAGACAGATAGATAGATAATATATTACATATCAACTGTATTTTGCTAATGATAATTAAGAGCTTAGAAGCCCCTTAATTTTACTGTTTTGTGTTACATACAGTTATAATCATTGAAAAGTGTCAGATTTTTGACTTTATGGCAAATAATTATACATGTATGATAAAACAAATCAAGACAAGCGATGTAAAATCCTCTATTCATGGCCAATCAGGTTTGCTCTTGAAATTATAACTGACACCTCATGCTGTATTTAAGAATGATAGGACTTTTTCTGATGAATTTTTTGAATGATGTACAAATGGAAATTCAAACTTAACCTTATTTATGAAGCCCAAAGCAGAACATTGCTCCAGACTGACTATACCCATGTTACATCCTGTCCACACAGTCATTGGCAAAGTTCACAATCTGTATCATTGCTGTAAGGATCAAATAATCCATGTTAATCCATGTTGCTGCAGTTGCTGATTTCTTTGCTGTAATTCTGTACAGGTAAAATGCAGTTCATTGGCACTCCCAATCTGTTACTGCACTCAGTCATCTAACGAGAAGTAGACCTACATCACGTATTATAGAACTAACAATACCATGCTTTTACAGTCATGGATGTAGGACCAAAAAAGAAGCTTTAAGGTTTCTTCAAATAATGATAAGTTCATATAGAAACCGAGCTGCAGAATCAGTCAGATTGTGTTGATGAATTATTGTACATCAGGAGCTCCGGTGATAATTCCAGAAACAATGCACTCATCTTGATATCTCTTCGACAGGAACAGCACTTTCATGAATCTAAGAAAAAAAAAGGATTACAAATATATTTCTTTTGGGACTTTTGGTTGGAGCTACTCTAAGTGGGAAGAGCGTTCTCTATCTCCACTTCTGGGGTGGCAACAGTAACTGTCTATGTTCCTAAAACTTTTTTTTGTAGCTCAAGCACTCCAAGGTTTGGCAGGACAGGACTTAACGACATCTTTCTATTCACCTTCTCATATATTTTCCTACATTTCTAGACCATTTTCAAGTCATCATTCACCACTTGGCATGTTTTGTCCACCATAGACATGATGACAACTTGTGGGATTCCTGTGGTACCAGAATAAAAGTCAATTATACAGGGAGTGCAGAATTATTAGGCAAGTTGTATTTTTGAGGATTAATTTTATTTGAGGATTTAATTTGAACAACAACCATGTTCTCAATGAACACAAAAAACTCATTAATATCAAAGCTGAATATTTTTGGAAGTAGTTTTTAGTTTTAGCTATTTTAGGGGGATATCTGTGTGTGCAGGTGACTATTACTGTGCATAATTATTAGGCAACTTAACAAAAAACAAATTCATACCCATTTCAATTATTTATTTTTACCAGTGAAACCAATATAACATCTCAACATTCACAAATATACATTTCTGACATTCAAAACCAAACAAAAACAAATCAGTGACCAATATAGCCACCTTTCTTTGCAAGGACACTCAAAAGCCTGCCATCCATGGATTCTGTCAGTGTTTTGATCTGTTCACCATCAACATTGCGTGCAGCAGCAACCACAGCCTCCCAGACACTGTTCAGAGAGGTGTACTGTTTTCCTCCTTGTAAATCGCACATTTGATGATGGACCACAGGTTCTCAATGGGGTTCAGATCAGGTGAACAAGGAGGCCATATCATTAGATTTTCTTCTTTTATACCCTTTCTTGCCAGCCACGCTGTGGAGTACTTGGACGTGTGTGATGGAGCATTGTCCTGCATGAAAATCATGTTTTTCTTGAAGGATGCAGACTTCTTCCTGTACCACTGCTTGAAGAAGGTGTCTTCCAGAAACTGGCAGTAGGACTGGGAGTTCAGCTTGACTCCATCCTCAACCCGAAAAGGCCCCACAAGCTCATCTTTGATGATACCAGCCCAAACCAGTACTCCACCTCCACCTTGCTGGCGTCTGAGTCGGACTGGAGCTCTCTGCCCTTTACCAATCCAGCCACGGGCCCATCCATCTGGCCCATCAAGACTCACTCTCATTTCATCAGTCCATAAAACCTTAGAAAAATCAGTCTTGAGATATTTCTTGGCCCAGTCTTGACGTTTCAGCTTGTGTGTCTTGTTCAGTGGTGGTCGACTTTCTGCCTTTCTTACCTTGGCCATGTCTCTGAGTATTGCACACCTTGTGCTTTTGGGCACTCAGTGATGTTGCAGCTCTGAAATATGGCCAAACTGGTGGCAAGTGGCATCTTGGCAGCTGCACGCTTGACTTTTCTCAGTTCACGGGCAGTTATTTTGCGCCTTGGTTTTTCCACACGCTTCTTGCGACCCTGTCGACTATTTTGAATGAAACGCTTGATTGTTCGATGATCACGCTTCAGAAGCTTGGCTATTTTAAGACTGCTGCATCCCTCTGCAATATATCTCACTATTTTTGACTTTTCTGAGCCTGTCAAGTCCTTCTTTTGACCCATTTTGCCAAAGGAAAGGAAGTTGCCTAATAATTATGCACACCTGATATAGGGTGTTGATGTCATTAGACCACACCCCTTCTCATTACAGAGATGCACATCACCTAATATGCTTAATTGGTAGTAGGCTTTCCAGCCTATACAGCTTGGAGTAAGACAACATGCATAACGAGGATGATGTGGTCAAAATACTCATTTGCCTAATAATTCTGCACTCCCTGTAGTGTATAAGATTAAAATGAAAACATTTAGTCTGCTATATATATATATATATATATATATATATATATATATATATATATATATATATATATATATATATATATATATATATAAGACATACACCAGTATAAAGACATACACCAGTGATTCAGGACCAGCTGAAAGTGAAATTTTGCCGAATTCTTATAAAACACTCTTCTAGCCATATTTAATCGACACTTTGACTTCAAGTGCAAGAAAGGCAACAGCTTTATTTGCATTGTAAGCTGTTTGCCCGAGGTGACTGAACTAGCAGCTGATAAAAACACGTCATCAAACCTGCACAAGCATGTTGAGGTCATATAATAATATTTATACCTGTGTGACATTGCTAATATTGGTTAGCACCAGGTTGGGAAATTAACGAGGACTTGGGGCAAAATTGTCACAGCACAACGAAGCCATCTCTATTACCAGTGTCACGATTAAAGTGTCATATGAAATTAATAAAGTGTTATATTTTAGAGTTGATCTGCTGCAGTACTGTATAACTAATTACACACCTTTGTTGAAAATGCAGTGTCCAATCAAATCATTTTGATTCGTCACTGAGGAAAATGCCAGAGTTCAATGCAGTTGTTTTGTTTTGTTGTTTTTTGCACGGGAATTCGTAAAGGTGTTCCTTCAATTAAAAACAACTCGGTTGAGATTTATATCTCCTCGTCCTTTTTGCACTTCACCAGAATCTTTCACCTCACCCCCGCTGTTGAAAAAAAAAAACTCAGTAAATTTTACTCTGAGTAAATTTAAAATGAGCTACTTTTTACTTTTACTTGAGTAGACTTTTAGAACCGTAATTTACTTGTACTTAATAAAACTTGTACAAATAACTATCTTCAAAAAATACTAAATAAATAAATAATCACTATATAATATTAATAATTACAGTTAAGCACGATATTTCAACCTTTTCCCTTAGCATAGATCAAAATCGTTGGAAGTTGTGTGCACATGTACCGCTCTGTCCCAGACTGCATGCTCATTTTGTGAATTTTTAACTCACTGACCTTTGCATTGCTTTTGTGCTGAATATTGTGTTCTTTGGACCAGGTTTTAAACTTGTTAACCAACTAAAATAAGAAACTACAACTTCTTTAATGTCTATTTACAATCATTTGTTTACAATGGACACCTACCAATACTTAATCCATTGTAAAGTATGGCATCGTCAGAAATAAACACGAGCTACATTAGGTGATTTTATGATGAAGGGCAGATTTTACTATGATCTTCATTGCTTAGTTCAATAGAAGTTCCACCTGTTTATTTCTTTCTAACTCATTAATCCACAAAAAAATTTTTTTGTGTGAAAAAAAAACAATTCGGAAAACAATTTTGAAAAAAATACTGAAACATCTGACTTTTCAGCCATATGTCACCTACAACAGTACTTGACTTTACTAACACAAATCTTCACAGAAGACAAACGGAAAGATTCTGTGCTTTTTATTCAACTGGTATGTTGTGTACTAGAAATGGTATAAAACAGAAGAAAATGCGATTAAAACTTTCTACATTTCGTTGTTAAAACAGACCTTTTTTTGCGTTTTTATATGTGTTTATATACATTTATATTATACTGCATATATACACTTAGTAAATGCTTTATCTTTTTTGAAGGGCATTCATGCATACAAGCAAATTGAAAATTTTCGGGCAAAATATACATTTTAAATTCATAAATTAGTCTATGGGGAATTGGTAGATTAGTGGTGAAGGCTTTGGGTTACTGATCGAAGGTTGGGGGTTCAAGCCCCGGCATCACCAAGCTGCCACTCTTGGGGCCCCTAAGCAAGGCCCTTAATCCTGTGTGTTCCAGGGGTGCTGTTTCATGACTGACCCCAGCTTCTTAATATTGTTGGGCTATGCAAATAAGAATTTTGCTATAATGTGCATGTGACAAGCATAAAGCACATTTCTTTTCATTCTTACTGCCTAATGAGAAATCCAGAGATTACAGTGATGAGGAAAAAACTTCTTTTCTTTTCTTTTCAAAGAGTCCAAAAAATCCTCATCCTAATCTGTTTAACACAGAATATCCATTTATTATAGTTTATTCTAATCGCCAGTTTTTGGGGATTTCAGTGCAAATACAAATGAGAAGCTGTGGTGAGAGCACAAGCGTAACTCTACGATTCTGGTGGAAGTGTGTGGAGTGAGGGTTCTCTCACTGTGTGTCTCCCCTTGAACAGGTCTGATGTGCTGAAGAATGAAACCCTGACCTGTATCCATTATTCATCCAGTTCTCATCGATCAGCACTTTTACTTTTCATTCAAAATTGAAAAACTTCTGTAAGTAAAAAAAATAAAAGGAAGAACTGTACTTTTATTGGAGTCATATATATTCTTCGCATATCCCAGCAATGTTAGGAAGTTAGGTTCAGAGCTCTGGGTCAGTGATGATACAGAACGCTTGGAGCACAAAGAGTTAAGGGCCTTGTTTAAGGGCCCAGAAGTGGCAGCTTGGCAATACCAGGGCTTGAATCTCCAACTTTACGATCAGTAACCCGGCGCCTTAAGCACCGAGCTTCCACTTCCCACATTAGTAAATTCAGTAAAGAATATTTCTGTCTTTCATTTCATTCTGCTTTTAAATGTAATTTTCAAACATTTCTATCTAATTCACACATATAGTATAAAGAGAAGTTATTTGACCTCCAATCCAATTCCCTCCATGCTTCCTTAAAAGCTTGAAAGAACAAAAAATACTAAACGTTGTTTGAGTTTTTGCCAATAGTTGTGCTTTGACCACATGCTATTCCTAGATATTATTTATTTATTTATTTATTTATTAAAAATCTGATATAATCAAACAAATTAAATAACATATACTGGATATAAAATAAATACATTAATTAATTTATTGAATTTATTTAAAACAATAAAAAAAAAGAGAGAAATAAAAATATTCACAAAATAGAAATCTAAAAAACTAAATAAACAAAAAAACAGGTGGACTTTCACTGAAGACACTATCCCCGTTTCTCTTATGCTGTAAGTAGACCCAATAGTTAAAAAGCTTTATACAATTTCTCATCATTTGTAATGAAACTTCTTGAAGCCTGTATTCCGTTACTTGAAATGATCTGCAAATTGAAATTATGAAGGAAGTGCTTTCATCATGACCTTCCATTCTAAATCTGGGGGTGTATCAGCCTGCATGGGTTACATGTATTTACACCACAGTGGGGTTAAATCCTCGAATCTGATTAGCCAAAAGGGTTATATTACATGCTTAATTATTAGCATTTTATAGAAACAATTCACACAGAAATGTGCATGTCTGTAATCATTGATATGGCACCATTTTCTGTGTGTTGATGAGTGTGATTGATCTGAGGAAAGGCTGGAAATGTCGACTTACAATTTTACAATTGATAAAACATCCGTGAGAACAGGAGCGATCTTGTTTTGTGGATGTTTCACCACATTAAATGCAATTGTAAATCGATCAGATGTATGATGCGTCATTCAAAAATGAAATGTCTTGGTGTGTCCCAGTACAGTGCAACCTATGTCTATGAAACAACGGCGAGGTTTTGACTCTCCTTTTAATGGTTCCTTTTTCAAGCGGAATTGTAAATGTACTGTAAACTCAACAAAAAGTGTGAATTTACTTCTCATTAATGTTTTATTTACTACTTCAAATGAATAATACAATAATAAAATAGTTTTTGTTCATATTTTCTAGGTTGTAAATTTGTAAAAAGGTGTTTAAATATTTATTATATAATTATATATATATTACGCTATAATAAATAGATATGTTACAAGGAAAGAAATTACATTAGATTGTAAAAAATAATATACTATATAAAAGATTTTCACTTAAATGATTCCAGTTATTATTGTGTATACTAAATGTATATAAAGTTATAAGATTCCTTTTGATAAATAAAAAATCTAAGTTAAATTTTTTTGTATTTTTTGTTTACTTAAATTAAAAACACAGATAGCTATAAAAAAAAGAAATAAGGAAAAACAAATCATGACTTTCATTTTAAGTCAACATGTCAAACTTTCTGTATTTTTAACAGCTAAAGAAAACATTTTCACTCACTTCCCATTTACCTACAGGTATATGTGTTTTTTTTTTTATACACAAACAAAATTTGTGATACAATACAGAAAAAACTGTAAAAAATAAATAAATAAATAAAAAAATAGAATTACAGCTTTATATATCGAGATGCTTTGACTTACCTTTTTTATCAGCTACACCTGTACACAAGTCTCACTGTTAGTCCTAAAACCCACAAAACCTCAGTGATGTATGTCACATGTAGTTGCAATGTCTATTCACCAACAGTCAGCTTTGTGTTTGTAGATTGTGATTTTATCTTCTGAGTTTGTTTGTTTGTATAAATAGGGTCCATACATAATAAAGGCAAAAGAAAGAAAAAAACAGTCATTTGATAATTATATTTTAGGTTGAATGGAGCAGAGCCTCATACAGTTTTTTTGATAGATGCATCGTCTCTGACGTAGTTTCAGTTTGTTTGTTTTTTATTTGGGGAGCTCATTGTGCACCTCAGCTCTTACGGTGACCCCCCAAAAGTATTCGGACACGTACGCAACACTGCCAAACGCTTTACAAGCACATTTTCCAAAATAATAATAAAATAAAATAAAAACAAGTTCATACCTATTTTATTAGTTATGTGCTGTTTTACACTCTGATTTGTATTGTATCAAAATCTACAATATTTAATGAAAATCGTTTTTAATGACATCACTTTAAATGGTGTAGCTTTAACACAAATGTTTGCACATGAGCCTTCAATCAGCCTGATGGCAAAACAAAGCCTATTTACACCCAATCTGCACTTGAACTTGCACCGTAAACGTTTTCTTCCCATAGGAAACAATTATAAAGAAAGTACTGTATATTAAACCACATTCAACGTTAAGACATTGATACTAACGAATACTAACAGACCCAAGTTTTGCATAGCACCTATAAAAAGTTATTAACACATTTCACACATTGTTTTGGTTTGAATATAATTTGTAACCGATTCTATTTTGCTTGATTTATATTGTTTTGAAATAAATGGAACACAAGAGAAGTCCATTGTACTTTATTCAATATGAAATAATAATGGCTCTCAAAAATACTGCTATTGGTTTCAGTACTGGTTTTGGAACTTAGTTGGAATCAGATCAAAAAGAATATAATAAGTGGTATTCCAGTGAATGAGGGGTCCAGGAGCACTGATAACAAATAAATTATTACCTTAACATCTAAAACAGATATATCTTTCCATCTTTCCACTTTTTTAAATGTTTTACTAATAATACTAATAGTAACATTTTATACATTAAGTGACCATGTGTGAAAAGTACCTCCATGACTGTCTTTGGGGCAACCAATTCAAATTCCTACCAACTCAGATAGAAATCTTCAAATGAAATCTTTTTGTAAGTACTGTAGTCGCTCTAAAGGTTCGACCCGAGCACTTTTGAGCCTTAAGCCCCTTTCACTTTTCATTTACTAGAAATAAGTTCTAAGTGCTGCAGAGGAGCTGAACCTGCTCGATAACCACATCCTGCAAAAAAAAAAAAAAAAAAAACAAACAAAAAAATTCCACATCAGCAAAATGAGTGTGTTGGATCAGGGCTGACATTTCCATGAGCATGAGAGTTTCTTAACACCAGAGTTTGGGCCTGAAGGCTGAATTTGGCTCATAATGATCTTTGATTTAAGCCCACTATGAGATGCATGATGCATAGAGGTATATTCTCTCTCTCTCTCTCTCTCTCTCTATATATATATATATATATATGTATGTATGTATGTATGTGTGTGTGTGTGTGTGTGTGTGTGTGTGTGAAGAGTAAAAGAATAGAAAGAAAATGGCATTTGGAAAAATTTAGAAAAATAAGTATCTACTTCATGCCTCTTATTATGCCTCATTGAATAGCTATAATAGGTATTTAACTCAATTGTGCAATAAATTGGATTGTTTCTCATTGCATTTTTTTTTTCAATAAACACACCAACTCAAAGTTGCAGTGAAAACTCAGCACAGCGACAGCATGTACAGGGTGTAATGGATGTGTTTAGGGAAGGAAAAGTTACTGCAGGCCTGGTAGTTCCTGTAAACCCCAGTTTAAACACAATGCCAATGACCAAGAGAGCGATTCAGATGATTTCTAACATTATTCATTATAGCAAAACTTCTCTCGTTATGCCTTTAATCACAGCGAGGACTTTGCATCAGCAGCCGTTTTAACAAGGACACTATTTTACTGATGTAGGATGGAAGACGTGGGTGTGGGTGAGGCTTCTATGAGGTCAGTGAATATTGGTGAGTTGGATACATCTTTCTGCAGACAGTTTGAATTATAAGAGTGCACCAGCACCAACTTTTTTTTTAACACAACAAATACATACTATATGGACAAAGGTATGTGGACACCTATAATGTCCACTCTTGAAGATGTTCCACTAGATTTTTCAAATATTTGTGCTCATTCAGCTACAAAGGTATTAGTAAAATCATACTGGTATACAGTGAGGAGACCTGGGATGCAGTCAGGTGTTTGATAGGGTTGAGTTCAGATCTCTATAGAAGGAGATCTTCCACTCCAACCCATGTAAACCATTATGATGCTGCACAGGGGTATTGTCATGTTGGAACAGGTTTGGGTCTCCTAGTTCAAGTGAAGGGAAAATTTCATGCTTCAGCATCCAGAGACATTCTATTCAATTGTGTGCCTCCAACCTTGTGGTAACAGTTTGGGGGGAAAAACACAAGGAACAGATTATTATAAGACCAAATCGCAAACAGAGGAATGGCACAAGAACATGAAAGATTTTATATTTTATACAAAGATTATATACAGATTTTATAGATTTTATCCCTGACCACCTCAAGTGTAAAAGGTGGTATCAAAAGGTTTTGAGACTCACACTGGTTCCAAGAAAGTACTTTATTTATCTACGTTTACACACTATTACCACTTTAAGTGTCCTGGAAGTCTGGATGTGAGCTGGATCTCCGCAACGGTGTCAAAACAGCGACCTAGAAGTCGAATCGTCATCTTTTCGGGAAAAGGGTGAAGTCTGCAGGAGCCAAGGTGGGCTCCCGATGTACACAGGACAATGTCTTTTGGCGCACTGCCTAATGAAGTGCTCCCTGTGACTGTGCGTGCAGTCTTGTGCTGCCATCTGTTGGTGTGTTACAAAACTAGTTGAAACTTTTTGATAGCGCCTCGTTTAATATAATAAATTAAACTAAAAGATCTGAACACTTACGCCTGCTAATTGTAGCAAAATAATAAAAAAGGGATTTTGTGTTTTATTTATTTTTTTTTTAACAAAGCAAATTCCAGATAATTACAGCTTTTTATTTAATATTAAAACTCATGTAATACATTTTTTGATCTATTTAGTTTCATTGAATGTTTTGGAAACAACATGGACCAGCTTTTCCTCGAAACACTGATGCACACACACACACACACACACACACACACACACACACACATTCTATAAAATGTTTAATAAATAAATTACACCTAACATTACACATCAATCCCTTTTTTTGACAAATCAGATTAAAGCACTGATGTAATGGAGGTAGATTCAACTCTATGAGAGCCTCTTTCATCAGGAGCGTCTCCTCAACCCACACACATACATGGGCCCCCATGTTCGTCCCTGTTCTGGCACAACCAAATGACCCACAGGTGGCTGAAGGCGGGCGAATTTAAAATGAGCCGAGAGTGAGCCAATCAGCTCCTCCTCCAACTCCACAAGCTCCACCCCCTGAGAGGAGGACAGAAGCGCCTCCATGACTGCTTGGTTTTCAGCACGGGAAAAGGTGCAGGTGGAATAAACGACGAGTCCTCCGGGACGCACTGCTGCCAGGGCCGAACTGCAACACACACACGCAGGAGAAATTTCATAATAGCTTATTATCTTGTTGGCTAAAAGGTCATCATTATTATCTTGAAGGTCAGCCAGTCACCGCCTTGCACATGACCTCGGGCTTCATTTAGAACACATATTTACACTGGATACACTACATGGACAAAAGTGTGTGGCCACCTGACCATATGATTTTTGACCTTTTCTGAACATCCCATTCCATATTTAGTCCCTATTTGCTCCTATAATGACCTCCATTTCTTCTGGGAAGATGTTCCACTAGATTTTGGAGTGTGATTGTGGAGATTTGAGCTCATTTAGCTATAAGGGTGTTGGTAATGCAGGGTTTCTGCAGTCAAATCATTGAATTTAGACTTTTTAAGACCAATAAGAATGAAATGTAAGACTTATAATCACAACATTAAAAACACACACTTTAGCAACCGGCCTTAACCAAGCAAAATATTTTTGCAATGATTTACAAATGTCATAAATCCATATTCTATTCACAATAATAACATATCAAATGTTTAATTTTATAATACACCATTTTAAGGAAAAGGTCATTTTGAATTTGATGGCTGCAACAGGTCTCAAAAATGCTGTGAAGCATCATGTCTTCTGTCTGGGAGAGGAATGTTGTCCTATATGTGTCTGATACAGGATTCTAGCTGCTCAACAGTTCTGGGTGTTCTTTGTTGTGTTTTTGTTGTACTTTGATTCGCAAAATGCTTTTCAAATGGTGAAAGGTCTAGACTGCACAGGCCAGGTTTAGCACCTGAACTCTTCTACTGCAAAGTCATGCTATTACACACACACACACACACACACACACACACACACACACACACACACACACACACACACATTGTTAGCAACTGGCCAAGTCAAATTTTTTCAGACGTTTTTCCGTCAGTGGTACAATCCAAAAGAGACTCACTCCAGTAACAACAGTGAGAAAAAAGCTGATTGGCTGTTGCATGTTGGTCTCATTTGTAGTCTCCGACAGCGAATTATATTTGGACGAGCGAAGGAAAGAACCACGACACCGCAGAAACTAACAAGTGCTGTGGGAGCATTTCAATGAGCATTAGAGATAGCGTTACATGGACATCGAGACCTGCTTTAACGATTTAAGACCCCCAACAGCCAAATTAAGACTTTTTATTCCGATTTTTAACTTTTAGACTTTTTAAGACCCTGCGGAAATCCTGTAAAGGTGCAGATCTTCTTCTCCAGCCCATGTAACGTAAATCTTCATGGTGCTGGCGTTGTTCTCATAAAAGGGAAATTTCATACCACCACATCCAAAGATATACAATTTTGTGCCTCTACATTTATTACATTTATTACATTCCCGGCCGAATTACATACAGCTGGAAATGGCGATATTTTTGTTCATATAGTCCAACAATGATGTGCTGCAGCCATGTGTCCTGCACTCCACATCGAAGAAGAAGAAGCAGTGCTCCGTATAACACGATAGTGTAACACAATCAATCACACTATCTGGAACTATTCGCAGTGGTGCTCCAAACATCCGTATCTGGATATCGAGTTAAAGCTGAATCCATCGAGCGTAGAGAGAAGCTTCTGCTCGCTCAGCACTCAGGCCACGAGTCAAGCTCAGGTTAGAGATTTTTGAGAGGTGGGAAGATGACGATGTACGTTCCCACGGCTTCAACCGATCAGAGCATAAACGTCATAATCAATCTTTAGAACATGTATTTGCCTACATGCACATTGGCTCAAACGTCAACCCCACAGGAGGCTGTCAATTATCTGTGCGAGTGCACACTTTTGTATTTCATTTTGACACTTATTTTTGATTGTACCTCCTCAACAAACTCACTCAATACCATTTACCAAAATACTTCATAAACAAGGTTGTATTGTGTCTTATAACTTTTCTTTATCTGTCTGTTCAAATATCAGACTTACATTTATCCCCCCAGATCCAGAGCGAATTCTCTCATTCATAAAACTGAGCAGTTGAGGATTAAGGGTTCGTTTGAACGGCACTGATTTTATTAAGGTGGGATTAATGCATTTCTGTTCGAACCGTTTTTGTTAAAAATATAAATAAATAAATCTGAAAGCGAAATTAAAATAAAGATGTAACAAGTCTAAAATTTAAATTGTTGTTCTGCCTATATTTAAAAATCCTGCAATTTCATAAGGGGGTATACACACTGTAAGTCAGATCTAGATCACTTGAATTACATGTCATTTTTAAATGGGAAAAAAAATTGAGAGCTGCTGTCTGACTTCCTTAATAGATAGATAGATAGATAGATAGATAGATAGATAGATAGATAGATAGATAGATAGATAGATAGAGAGAGAGAGAGAGAGAGAGAGAGAGAGAGAGAGAGAGAGAGAGAGATAGATAGATATGGGAGCAAAAAGAAAAATCTTATGACAGTTTTTTAATAAAAAAACAAAAATTCAAATCTAAGATTTCATTGATGTTAATGTAGAGTTACGTCAGTTGTCAGTACATTTTTATTTACTTTCTGAACACCGGCATTAAGTGAAATACTCGCAGTGAGTTAAGATGTCCAAGTTGCTCACCAGAGAAGCTGTTTTTGCAGCTGAGGCAACTTCGATCGCTCTCTCAGCCGCAGCTCCCCCTGCTGGGCTCCGGCGCTAAACAACCAACTGCGGTCATTGGAGCATGGGGCATCTACTAGCACCTGACACAAGGGACAAAGACACACACACACACAAACACACACATACAGGGGAACATGTGTGAATATCAGCAAGAGAAAAAAAATGAGGCGGGAAAATATTCCATGCACCTGCTGGGAATAGCGACGGGAGTCGAGAGGCAGGATGCCGTGAAGGGAAACGGAGGATGCGAGACGTTGCTACTCTAAAGCCCTCGAAAGGAAACACACAATCAAACCCACACCAACCAAACCCCTTACACACACAGCTAGAAATGACACACACACACACCAGTCAAGAGGGAGTTGAAAGAAAGAGAACATCTGAAATTAGCAGATGGAGGACACACCTGAGTTACAGTGGAGTTTGCCAATTTATTACTTTCTCTTTTTTTTAAAGGTATCAAGAAGGTGAAGAAGCAAGAAGAAGAAAAACAAACAAATTTATATATTTTTTTTTTTACTGTGGGTTCATTTTTGATTATAAATAAAATGACAATGGATTTTTATGGGGACCAGCTGAAGTCTAAACTGATATATATATTCAAATCCAGTCCCTGTTAAGATACAAAAACAAGCACACACACACACACACACACACACACACCCACCCACCCACACACACACACACATTCTACTTATTCCAGCTAAACTCCATTCAGAGATTAAAGTTTTTTCGCTCCTCATTAGAGTCGGCTCACTGCAAATGTCTTGATGAACAGAGACTTGAACGTCTGCCTGCACGCCTGCTTTATTCCCCCATAATTCCTCTCTGTCATAGCTCTACTGCCTACAGGGCTGATTAATAAATAAAATCAATCAATCAATCCATAGGAGGCCACTCTGAAGGCAAAATACATATAGTATGCATGATGATGCTCCATAGCGGAAAAGGCCAGGATGGAAGCACATCACAGAAATGAAATCATGGCTCTGTTCGAACGAGTCAGGATGACAAGGTTCCTGTTGTACGACTCGGAGTCAGCCTGAGATGAATTGTACAGATCGGCTGGAGAGAAGAGTCCGACTGAGACGGGTAAAGGTAATTTGGCTTCACTTCCTGGCTTTTGTTTGGGTAACTGATAAAAATGGCCCACAGCATCCATGTGGATTGATGAAACATCAATGACAATGCTTCCACCTTGTGGATAAAGCTGTGCACTGCAGCATATTGTAGTACTCTCGCTTAATATTTATGAGAGAAAGAAATTAAATTGAAAATGAAAACCTTCAACAAAAAAACATTTATTTACAATGTCTTCTCTCAGATATATATAAAAAAAAAACTTATTTTAATCAGTAAACATTTGTTTTGTGATGCGCCGAGTCTCAAATCAAGCACCAAAATCCGCCATGATGCAGACATCCGGCAATTAAAACCGTCTGTGTGGAAACATAGCAGGAGATCCTCCACTCCAACCCATGTAGAGCAGATCTTCACAAAGTTTTTTTGTGCACAGGGGCATAGTCATGCTGGAACAGGGTGTGGGTCTCGGAGTTCAAGTCAAATAGAAAAACACATCACATATACAACCGTGTGCCTCAAACTCCAATTAGAACCATTTATAGCTGGAAAAATCAGGTGTCCCAACACTTTTGTTCATATAGTGAATCAGTGACACACTTGCGAAACTGGAAAGCAAATTATAAACAGACGTGGTCCTCTTACCTTGTCGAACATCCCCGGCTTCTGGTTCCCGATGTCCCTGCCGTCTTCGTTGGTCACGGACAGGGTGTCTCCGAGTGCACGGGGGACATATGACTGCAGGGTCTTCATCAACCACATGTACCTGCTCTTATCCACTTCATTACAATGCAGCAGTGCTGAGAGTCACATTAACACAACATAAGCACTGGCAATGACACTCCTTGTGATATTTTTTATACTTATACAGTACTTCATATATAAATTTAAATATATGTTTAAATAACATTACATAAATTTAAATAAATGTTGTTGAACTTCACTCCACCACCAGGGCGCTGATTATATTCTATAAGTGCACACACTGTGGTGTTTCCTTCCTCCTACAGGACAGTGGTGATTAAGAAAGCAGGCTCGTACCCGGGTTTGCCGTTTGCAGCACAGCGAAGGCTTTCCCACCAGGAGCAGAGCACAGATCCAGCACCTTCTCTCCGTCCCTCACGGCCAGAGCCAGCACGGGCAGCAGGGACGCAGCATTGAGCAGGTAGTACTGCTTCAGCCAGCCGTCCCGATGTCTCTGCTTGGGCAGACGCGCTGCTTCTTTATGGACGAGACACTGAAGGTGTTGTGATCGAGAGAAAGGAGAATCCGGTGGAGAGAGGAGGCTGTAATATCCAGACGATTTTAAATCAGCCTCGATGTCCACATGATCACTGAAGCGATTCAGCAGGACGCCGTACTGCCAGCACTGAGGATTCAGCAGGACTTCCCTGAGGAAGTAAATTAATTAATAAATTAATAAGTAAGTAAGTAAAAAAAAAAAAAAAAAAAAAAATGAAAATGTATACTTAAAAAAAAAAAAGTAACAAAAGAAACCCCTATTCAAATAAATAATTAAATTCAACAGGACTTCCCTAAATAAATAAATAAATAAATAAAATAAATATAGTACAAATAAATAATAATAAATAAATACTAAATTTTTTTTTATAATACTTCATAATGAATTCTTATTTAATAATAATTACTATTTAAAATAAATCCAGTAATTACATGAACAAATGCTTAAACTATAAAATCAACAGTTACCAATAAATAAACAAGTTACAATAAATAAATAGTTACAAATAAATACAATGAAAATAATAAAGAAATAATACCAGATAATACCAAGAACGTTCTAAGTAAAATATTTATTTTACAAATAAAAAATAGATAAGAAATTAAATACTAAAATAACTACTAAATATAAAAATGAGGAAATACAATAATTAGATATTTAAATAAATACAAAACATAAATAAATGCTAAAATAAAAATGACAAACAAAAAAGATTCAACAATTACCAATTACAAAAAAACGAATAAATAAAAGACATTTAAACAATTTTTTTTTTATTTCATTAATAAGAGACATGTCCTGTGAGACCTGTCCATGATTATTTTAGTGTAATTAAGATCATGTTGATCATGTTGATCACTGTAGTTCTCTGGGAGCCCTCTTAAGAATTTACCCAGTTTTCACACACACTTGAGTGTGTGTTTAAATCTCTTTATCTGTGTGCAACCATCAACTCTGCCTTAACATACACCCGAGCCTGATGATCGCTCAGGAGGATTCGTTTTCTACATTTTCTACAAGTCACATGTTTATTATAAGGCTGATAAAGGAATAACAGTAAGTGATCACAGGATCTTCTATCTGAGAGTGTTCAACGACATAAAAGGTATCTAAAAACAGATAAAAAGTCATTTAGTAGGAAAAGAAACAGAACGGAAAATTGCTAGGGGAGTTATTATATTAATATAACAGCATGAACCCCATTAGATTTTATGTGTGGACTACAATCATCCCTTTCACCTGTCAATCAAATTCACGTGCTCACACCTCCCTCGTTATATTTTTACACTGCCGGTCAGCTGATATGAAACACCAAGTCTTTTATCGTTATTGAGAAACACGTGCATGTTCTTTGTATCAACTTTTACTTTGACCAAATAAATATATAAATGTACAGATTTTCCACTTTATTTTCATTGAAAAATCTTCCCTTTGCATAAATACAGCGAGCGACCAATCAGGATCGAGATGTTTTGATTGTCGCTTTGTGTATCTACTGAGCACCAACATACAGTTCAGCATCAGTTCAACAGCAAGCAGAACATTTAGAATAAATGATGGAAGAAATGTGACATAATTTGTGTGATTATTTTAAAGGAGGTTTTGGGCTCATGATCATTGTAATAGAAATCAATCAGTTTTTGAGTCAATATCATCATTCTATTAATAGATCAGTGAGAGTCACAGAGACTTTTCACATCTTCCTCTTCTTCTTTTTTCGGCTGCTCCCATTAGGGTCGCCACAGCAGATCATCCGTCTCCACACCACCCTGTCCTCTACATCTGCCTTTTTTACACCGACTACTTGCATGTCTTCCCTCAGCACATCCATAAACCCCGTCCTTGGCCTTCCTCTTTTCCTCCTACCTGGTGGCTCCATCCTCAGCATTCTCCTACTGATATAACTCATGTCCCTCCTCTGCACATGTCCAAACCATCTCAATCTCGCCTCCCTCACCTTGTCACCAAAACATCCTACATGCACTGTCCCTCTAATAAACTCATTTCTAATCTTGTCCATCCTCGTCACTCCCAACGAAAACCTCAACATCTTCAGCTCTGCTACCTCCAGCTTCACCTCCTGTCTTTTACTCAATGCCACTGTCTCTAAACCATACAACATGGAAGGTCTCACCACAGACCTATAAACTTTCCCTTTTCATTCTCACAGATACCCTTCTATCACAAATCACTCCTGCTATCACTCTTCTCCACCCACTCCACCCTGCCTGCACACTTTTCTTCACTTCTCCAATACACTCTCCATTACTTTTCATTGTTGACCCCAGGTACCTGAACTCCTCCACTTTCTCCACCTCTTCTCCCTGCAACTGCACCACTCCACTGCTCTCCCTCTTATTTACACACATGTACTCTGTCTTACTCCTACTGACTTTCATTCCCCTTCTCTCCAGCGCATATCTCCACCTCTCCAGGCTCTTCTCAACCTGCTCACTACTCTCACCACAAATCACAATATCATCCGCAAACATCATAGTCCACGGAGACTCCTGTCTGACCTCGTCCGTCAACCTGTCCATCACCACTGCAAACAGGAAAGGGCTCAGGGCCGATTCTTGATGCAGTCCGACCTTCACCTTGAACCAGTCTGTCGTTCCTACTGCACACTTTACTGCTGTCACACTGTCCTCATACATGTAGAGACTTTTAACATAAACTGAATTAATTGAGCAAAGAGTCTTGTGACAATAAAATGATAATAGGAACATTATAGTCATAATAAATCATAGTACTTTGGTACTATTACTTCTACCTTATCTAATTGGTTCTAAGGTACCAATGGTACTAAGGAACATAAATCCCTCAGACTAGATGTTTCCACACTTTTGATTCAGGTAATGATTCTGCTGATGTTTTGATGATATTCAGGCAGAAGAAAACGTTACATTTCCCACCTTGAAGAAAGCCAGAGCTCTCCCAGCTCCTCTGTGTACTGAGTGTTGAAATGCTGCAGCACGGATTCACACACTTTCCTCTCAGTTCTTCTCCGTGTCTCCTCTTGGACACAAAGCTGGAATTTACAAATTTTACGTTAAAACTTTTATATATGGGTTTATAGAAGCAGAAACACCACGTGACCGGCGGCCATGACTCCCGAATGTAAACAAAAACTAACCCCGGTGTGAAGTCCTCGACTGATTCGGTTTAACTGAAAGGAAACAGGGACACTGCCGGAGCACCCTTTTATTATACAACAGCATCCCGTGAAGACATTCGTTTTGGAAAACCATTTTAATGACAACATTGACAGAGCATTATAGACAGCTGGTGAAACCCCGGTCCGTCCGCTTTATATTACCGCCGCAAACACGGACCGCCGCCATCCGTTCCGCCCCTCCATTTGCTCATTATTAGAAGAAAACGTTCCACACAATATCAAATTCAATTCGATTCTTTCTTTAATGCAACTATTCAATACTGATGTTAGACCACTAAACAATAGGTTGTGAGGCTGCCTCAATCCACGCACCGTGAAAACGTTGGGCCCCTGAGCAAGGCCCCTAACATTTAACCGCTCTGTTGCATAAATGAGATAATTATATATTGTGTTTGGATAAGGGCGTCTTCAAAATGCCATAAATGTAAACGCAAATCTGCTTTGGTACAATACAATTTGCTAGATTAACCAGATGTTCCATGATACTTCAGAAACAATATATGATACCATTCTGTCCAGTAATGAACAGGTGAATATTTTACAATACAAATAAAGCTGATACAAAACAATACGTTTTCAATTTTAGGCTAATGATTTAACAGTGAATAATACTAATGATCACCTACAATAGGATAATTTCCAGTTCATAAAGCAATAAATCAATATTTGGAAATACTACTGTCTCCCGCTATATGATACGAGTTTATACAGTAATGACTTGAATTGTTAGCTACACATTTCTGTTCAAAATATACCAACAGTGAATCTGAATACAATTCTGTTTGGTACAAAAAGTGAGGATTTGAGTGAGTTTGACGAGGGCCAAATTGTGACGTCTACACGACTGGGTCAGAGTGCTCCAAAACAAGCTCTTGTGGGATGTTCCAGGTCTGCTGTGGTCAGTATCTATCAAAAGTGCTCCAAGGAAGGAACAGTGGTGAACTGGTGAAAGGGTCACGAGCGGCTGAGGCTCATTGGTGTATGTGGGGAGTGAAGGCTGGTCCGTGTGGTCTGATCCAACAGACGAGCTCCTGGAGCTCAAACTGCTGAAGAAGTTAATGCTGTTAATGATTGACTGGTCAGAACTGTTTTGGCAGCAAAAGGGGGACCGACACAATATTAGGCAGGTGGTCATAATGTTGACATATCGATGTATATATGTATAAGTCTGTTTTTTTGTCCAAAAGTGCAAGTTAGCAATCGTGTAAGTGAATCGCAAAGAATATTAACTAACTAGCTCACTATAAGGTATTACATTGTGTTTGCTACTACATTTCTGCCTGGTCAAGTGCATTTCCAGGTAACAAAATCATGGGATTAGTCCACAATGTGGTCACAGGACTATCCTGTAGGCTGTGCCAAGAAAGTTTCAGAGGTGGTCAATTATGGCAGGTCATATATAGTGGAAATGCTGTAACAATGAAAAACCAATTGTGGCATGGTTTTATAACATTTTCCCAAAATCCATACCAAACCAATATACATTTTTTTGTTTTGTTTAAAATGGACCAAATTTCTTGAATAAATATTCAGACTTGGGTTACTTCAGGTTATACAGTGCACACCCGCCTATACGGTAATTACACCGTCTGCAGAGATGCTTCATTTACTTGTGTTTTTAGTTGAATCCTGCTTTCTGCTTGCTAAAAGCAGTGACTACCACTTAGTACCAAACTTAAATGACAAAGTTCACAGTCTGGTCAAGAGTTCCTCTGGAAGAGAAGATATCTGCAGATCTGCAAAATGAAAAAAGTTCAGCAAAGTGAGTATATGTGTGGTGAGTCATCACTTTGTCATACATTAATGTTGATTTACTTTTTAAATTTGGGATAAAACAACATTATTTTGTTTTACATTAAAGACTTAAGACTGTTAAAACTATAAAACATAAATAATACCTAAAAGATGTTCTGAACGGTAACAAAAGAAAAAACCTGCTCAGGCTTAAATCTGTGTGTGTGTGTGTGTGTGTGTGTGGTTTACCTGAATCTTGTAATCATCAAAGGAATGGTTTGGTTGAAAGTCCCAATATTATACTTGCATATAAGAATGAGGTTTTTTTTTTTTTAGAGAAAATCCTTTTATGATTTACATTATCTACATTTTAATAAATATTGTACAGTTTACTGAGCCTGTCAAAAGTTTGCAAGCACTTAGTCTTTTCTAGTTTTTAAGTGACACATGGATATTCCTTCTGTTTCTATATAACAAACTTGGTCATATAACAGGATGAATGCGTTATCATTTATTTTTCCTTTCTGTTTTTTTAGTGATCTCGACATAAAAGTGCTCTCGATATCGTAAATTAGTTCTTGTGACCTTTGCATAATGTCGTTTCCTCAAAAATTAAGTACTGAAAAAAAAAAATGTTTCAGATGCAGCATCATGGATAATAATCGTAACCATTTGTATGATCACGAGAATTTTTTTTTAAATATTCCAATGCATGGCCTCTTAGGACCTCCGTACATCCCAGAGCAGTACGATGGGATTCAGGTGCGGTGACTGGGCAGGCGTTCCATGATAGTTAACACTCCACACCATGCTTGGTAATGCTTTAGAGACCCTGGATGTACTCTTCTGCCCATCGTCTTGTTGTATAATGAAATTGGTTCCATTGAGCTGCAGTCCAGATGGAATTGCATGTTGCTGAAATATGGAATGGTTGCCATGTTGGTTCCTTTCACCCAGAATGTCTCCAATATTCCCTGCTCCAAAAACAACCTCCATGTTTGACTGTGGGGGTGAGGCAGTCTTCTAACATCATCTTTCCTATTCTCCGAATTACACAAGTTCTTCTGTTAGAGACAAACATGTCCAATCCATGTCCAAACCACAGAATTTACTTCCAGTCATTCACTGTTCAATTCTTGCACGTTTTTGCCTTTCGAGTTTGTTACATAGAAACAAAAGAAACATTAATGTCTTACAAACCATAAAAGACTTTGCAATACTTCAAACTTTCCACAGGTTCTATAACCGCAACAATAATAATTTCTCTTCCCCCCAACCATCTCCAGACACCGGCTAAAAAAATCTAATAAATGGACATTCAGTTCCACCCAGATGAAGATGGGTTCCCTTTTTATGGATGTTATGCAACAAACAAGGTCCTACAAAAGGTATGAAGATTTACTTCAACCAAACAAATATATAAACATACACCGATCGTCATAGATCGATTTGGTTCATCGTCTCGTTGTATGGTGAAGTCGGTTCCAATGAGCCGCAGTCCAGATGGAATTGCACGTTGTTGTAGTATGGAATGGTTGCCATGTTGGGTACTTTTACCTGAAATAAGTCTACCAAGACTCCGTATGAATAAAATATAGTTATGGATTTAATTACATTCGTATTAAAACAAGACGGATAAAAAGTGCACGTAACAAAAACAGTATGAGAATGTGAGATTAGCAAACAAGAAAGGTGTTACGTGTTTGAAATGAAAAAAAAAACAAAACAAAACAAAACAAACAAAAACAAAAAAAAAAAAAGTGTCAAATATAAAATAATAGATTAGCAAAAACATGAGGGAGGCACAGGGTTAAAAAAAATAATCACAACTAAATAAATAACCTACTTATACCATTTACAGTACATTTCTGTAAGGAAATGAATATACCTCTGTATGTAAAATCCATGTAGTGTGTATGCGTGTGTGAAATGTTCCAGCTTAATGTAACATATGCTTTCGAAAATAAATGACATCTGTAACAGTCTCAACCGCCACAATTGTGTGGGTGGGGGTGGGGGAGAAACATTGCTGTTTTTGACGTCAAAAGCGTCAAAGTGTCCAGAAAGCAGTTTAAAATGAACTCCCTAAATCGTGCGTTTCACCGTCGGGAAAAAATTCACTTTAAAGGAAAAAGAAAATCCACCCTGAAACATTAATAAATATGTTGAGAGCTCGGTGATGTGGATATACAGGAGCTCCTGTGTGGGTTAGTTTGGTTAGATGCTGTGACACGGTATGAGGAATTAAGGATTGCTGGTGAAGTTGCAATGGAGTTCAATAGGAGAATAGATTTCAAACAGCAACTTAAAAAAACAAAAACACAACATTAGAGATTGTAGTGCAAAAATCCTGGACTTGAAAAGCCCCAGATTGCAACATGAGGCAGAGGGAGAGATCTGGCATCAGGCTGGAGCGCTTAGCGATGATGAAGGTATCAGGTGTAAAAGCTGTGTTTAAAAGCTTAAAAGATGACAAGAAAAATAACCGTGGAAAAAAAACTCCAGGCGGACTTAAAAGACTAAAGCGCCGCCGCATCGATCGCTTCGGGTACAGACGCCCAGATCGGCAAATTTCAATATAGGTAACAGGAAAAAGATTGAAAAGTTCAGGGTGGAGTTTTCTTTTAACGATACACTATTAGGACACCTGACGTCTCCAGCCATATGTGGTTCCTCCCCAAACTGTTACCATAAAGATGAAGCTGCACAATTGTATATTATGTCTTTGGATGGACATGAAATCTTCCCGTCAGTTGAATTAGGAGACCCAAACCTGTTCAGACATGAAGATCCAGACCAGCTCCAGCTCCATGATGTGCTTTACATGAGTTGGAATGAAAGATCAACCCTTTTAAACACCTTTGGGATGAAAGTGAGTTCTGACTGCACCCCAGACCTCCTCAGCTCACCTACCTGACTTTACTAACACCCTTGTGAAGGAGTGCAAAATCACCGCGCAATCTAGTGGTACATCTTCCCAGAAGAATGGAAATGATTACAACAGCAAATGGAGACAAAAAAAAAAGCACAAAATCTCCAGTGTCCACAAACTTCAGTCCATAAAGTGTATGTAGTGTAGAAAACTGCTGGTGAAATCTTGGACGTTGGAGCGGGATTTCGAACGTCCGTGTTGTGCAGGATATAAATAGCGTTTTGAGAACGATCGTGTGTATGTGATCGTGGTTTTCTGCACGGCACACTCTTAGCGTCATTTACACACACATCATAATAATCTTCTGTTTTGAAAAGTTCACAGTTTATATGTGATTCAGTCTAAAAAATAAAGCTTTTATATGCAATATTATAATCTTTGTTATCTGAGATTAAAAAAAAATAATCAAAACGTCCACGTTTTTATGGTGTAGATCCACAGTCTGTTTTCTCGTCCTGGGCCGGTCACGTGATCCCTCCCTCCCGAGCCGATTGGTTCCTCTCGCTTACAGGGGTGCTGGTGATTGTTGCGTATTTACACAGCACGCGCTTGGAGATGAGAGAAATAAAACAAGGTCACTGGTGGAGACGAGGCGTCTCTAAACCTTATGGAGGAAAGGGCGGGGGTGGGGAGGGGGGTAGTAGAGGAGGAGGGGCTAGGAAATGACATCATGGGTTTCTCCGTTTGGTCTCTCTCTAATTGCTACAGGTGGGAGGGGCTTGCCATAGAAATCTGCCAATAGGAGAGAACCACGGAAGACACTTTAGTGAGAGCCACCCGATTAAAAGAGCAGTTTGTATGTTTTTCTTTTTCAAACTTTTTTTTTTTTTTTTTTTTTGCTAGCAATTAAAATGCAATTGTCCTGAAAACATTTACTACTGAATTTTCCTGGGAAAAAACAAAAACAAATAAACCCTGACACGTCTTCTGGGATTCTGATTAACGCAAATCTACGCACGTTTTAATTGGTTTTCCCGTTTAAACACCACAAACTGCCCCTTTAAAGCCATAACAGTAAATCACAGTTTCAGCGTTAACTGGACACAGGATCCCGCACCAGTACAGTCGCTATACTGAATCCAGTGCATCACGTGGAAAACACTCAGGGTGTGGTGTGATGTTAATGAAGACAGTTCACGCATCCAGATCATTTTCACTTCCTGAACTCAAGACAACTGGACTCTGCAGAAATTCAAATCAAGCGTGTTTGCGTGGCCAAAAGTATGTGGACACCTGACCGTTCCGCAAACAATAATCCGGAGCGTATTTACCTGCTGCAGCAATTTTCCCTTTAGTGAAACTCGGACGCTTTTCCAGATTTATGATGCCCGTGTGTACAAAGCGAGCTCCAGAACACATGAAGAGCCAAGTTTGGACTGAAAGAGCCCAGACCTCAACCCTAGTGAACACCTTTAGGAGGAACTGGAACACTAAAGGCACCCCAGGCTTTAATGTCTGATCTCAGGAATCTCACAACCACGTTCCAAAATCTAGTGGAACGCCTGAGTGGAGTTTATTATAAGTAGTGGTGCTGCTATCGATTATTTTAGTAATCGAGTATTCTAACGATCATTCAACCAATTAACTATATTTAAATTGGGGCGATAAAACAAAAATGAACATTAGGGGGGGGTTCTTTTGGCCAGATAATGTACTGTACTTCATCCAGTATCTTATGCATACATCTGAGCGGCTGAGGGTTAAGGGCCTTGTTCTAGAACCCCCACAGTGGCAGGTTGGGGCATTGGGTTGGTGGGATTTGAATGACCTCATGACCTTCTAATTAGTCCAACATCTTAACCACTGATCTACCACTTCCCCCTGAAGTGTAGTGTGTCGGCAACAGTAATCAAATTTGGCCACAGTAAAGGGTTTCTGTAACATCTGTAAAGATATTTCTGTAACTAATGTTCACATGGCTGCTTCTATTGCTGATTCTATTGGAAATGTCTGTGTGAAGGATCAAAACTCGACACATAATTGTTTGGAAAAGCGAGCGTCATTATTGCTTAGAATACTGATCATTAGTGCTGGTATTTTTTTAAGTAAGAAAACGTGTGCGAGTGCATGTTTAGTTTTGATCCAGCTGGTGGAAATTCTATACAAATGTCCATAACGTCCAGTTCGATTCAGTTTGTAGAGCACTTTTGAGAATGGGCGATGTCCCAAAGCAGCTTTGTAGCAATAGATTAGATTATATTATATTAATATACAGTTTACATTAATATATCCGTCTGGAAGTTCATCCCTAATGAACGAGAAAAAAACCTTCATGAGACGTCCAGTTGTCTTGACCTTCTATTCTATAACAAACACTATACTGATCAAACCAGGAGCCCATAGAATCAGGCTTTTAAAAATAAAAAATAAAAAGGACAGGATTAATTCATAGTACAAAAATACATGGGGTTAGTAGGGATGATTGAGTGAGTCAGGATCATGCATACACAAAGCATGGTGAGATACAGAGAGTCAGTGAAGCTGAAGCATGCGATGTGGAAGTGTGAGACACTGCCGTGAGCGATGGAGACGCTCGGGACAGAATGGTTCGTAGCGAAGAAAAAGTGACGAGGGGTTTAAAAAAAATAAAAGAAAGGAGTTACCAGAACGCCTTGTATCTCCAAGAGGTTCGAGCTTGGGGAGTCTAGAAACTTTGGGAGTGGCCCATCCAACTACAAACAGAAGTGGAACAACACATTTTAAACCTCCTCCATGAGAATGTCCGGGTTCTGTGGTTTATAAGGACATTTGATAGTAATTCAAATAAAATATTCCAAAGGATCTGATTGGTCAGAAGTTAATTCATTCATCATTTGTCCCATAAACCCAGAGTTAATAATAATGCACTTTTTCTAACAAGTTATTGTTGCTATATGGTTATAAGACCTGTAGTGTCTTGGCTTCGGTTCGTTCGCATCGGCGTTAAAGTGGAAGGTATTTGTTCGGGGGGGGGGGAAGTTTTGGGCGGGGGGTCGTATTGTGTTGAATTGAATTGTATCGCGTCGCGATCGCTAGCTGCTTCATACGCGTCTTTAATGTATCGTATCGTCGGCTATGCGCCGAGAGGCGAATCGCGTCGGCCGCCGTTACGGAGATGCGCATCCCTAGTGTGTGCGAGACAAAAAATTGCAGGAACCAAGTCGGAAATATTCTCAGATCTTCGAAAACCGAATCAGATTCGGGAATTCGACAGCACTGTGGTATAAATGAGCACAAAAATAACAAAATTGGTAAAATATGATTTTTTTTTTTTTGTATATGTAGAGGGACGTCTTACCTGGTGCGGGAGGCGGAGTCGGGCTCTTGGCTGCGTCGTCCGTTATGAGAGGGTCGACTCGGTTTTTCCGCTTGAGCCGTATTTTCTTGATCTTCTTTTTGCTCTGGTCTGCTGGACCTGAGAGTTTCATTACCGAGAGTTACTTTGTGTCTTCATTCGATTTCTGGGTAATTATGTATAGTAGTGCACTTCAGATGGATGACAGTAAAAGTACCTACAGTTTTTTTTTTTTCTTTTTACAGAAACAAGGCTGCCTTCATTAACGTTAGCGTGAAAATCACTGGAATACAAATGAGGCCACTTGCGCTAATCACGTCGCTCTGATAAAACTACTTTGTGCTCTTAATTATCAGGCGATGGAGCAATCGCACTGAAGAGAGACCGACCTGATTCTGGGCTCTCCGGCGTCTGTCTTTCGCTCTCTCCCTGTTCCTCATCGTCCTCCTCCTCATCGTCCTCCTGTTTGCTCTTTGTCTCCAGGACGCCGTCCTGCGTGATCTCTTCTCCTTGCTTTTTCATCTCCATTCCTTTTTTCGACTCGTTTTCATTCTGAAAGAACAACCCAGGACAAGACTTCACTAAGCTGTAACACTAACATGATGAAGAAAGCTTGAGTGGAACACTTACCTCTGGGACATGGTTTATAGGCTGGAAAGGGTTGGACATTTCGGCATCCTCTGACTCCTCCTCCTTTATTTGTCCGCCTGCTTTCTCCGCCTCTTCACGCTCTTGTTTGTCTCTATGGAAAAAAAAAAAATAAATAAATACATAAAGCATTCCCCTCAGTAGCTCTCAGTTTACCACAGGGGGTGCTGGAGATCACGCTAATTAAACCGGGTCCATACAAATACCTCATAGATTAGAATAAATAGAGCGCATGCTTGTGAAAGTTCGTTTATAAAAAGCCTGTGAGATCTTCATCTGTCCTGAACCACAAAGTCAGGCGAGCTTTAGGAGTTATAATCGACCACGTTATAATCGTTTAAAAATAGCTCTGCTGTAGATTTCAATTTGTACGAGTGGCAGCGGCAATCGATCATTTCAGCCGACTTTGGAGCTTTATTTCTGTTACATAGTTCATTATGTTTGTCAATTATTTACCAAACACTTTAGAACCTGATTTCATTTTTATTTTTTAATATATGGTGAACGTGAAGTACATTTATTACAATAAAACATATCTTTTGATATTTGTTTTGTTTTGTTTGCGTTCATAGTTAAATAATTTAATAAATACATAAAAAAAAAAAAAAATTCTCCTTCAATATAAAATAAAATTGTAAAACCTGCATTTTTATATATTTTATTTTAATTTGTGTTAACAGACTGTGGTACTACTTTTTAGTGGTTTATTTACTACTTTACATTAAAAAGATGAATGAATTTTAAATAAATAAATAAAAACTAATAAAAACCCCCAGACCTCTCCTCTCGGATGCGTTTCACTCGCTCGGCTCTTTCCTTCTTATCCTGCTCCTCCTGTACGCGCTGCTCGGCCGTGTCCCTCTGAACGCGCTCCGTGATTACCTCGTAGTCCTTAGCGATGTTGTTCAGGAGCCAGTTCAGGCCGTTCCTTATGGACTTGTCGATCTTCTTACCGCAGCCCAGGACTGCAGAGCACGGTTCCTGACAACACAAACCACATTCTCTTTTTTTTACTCAAATTGACATCATGCTTTCTACCTAAAAACAAAAAGCACTTCTCATTTCTAAATATCCTATGGCAGATAAAACAAACAGAACGTGGAATCGCTGATTCACCTCTAGAGGCCGCTATAATAACTATTAGTATTGATAACTGGTACAATCAGCAAAAATCAATCCCAGCTGTTTTTAGAGCGGCCTTTAGAATCAGTGATGCCACGTTCTGTTTGTTTTTACACGTGAGACAGTGTGCTGCACAGACACCGCTATTTTATATAATATTATTATTTATACATTTTATAATTAAATTAATTAATATCTTTTTTTTTTCTTTTAGCACATTTTCATGATTCAGTACTGTTTTTTTTTAATTAAAAATATATCTTCTATTATATATCTATTATATCTATTATATATATATTATATAGATCTATTCAGGGTTTCTGCAGGTTTCACCAAGTCAAATTTAAGACCGTTGTAAGACTATTAAGAATTAAATTTAATACCTGTATCAGGACATAAAAAACAAAACAAAACACACAAATACGTTGTTAGTGGCCGGCCTTAATCGAGCCCTAAATTCTAGTTCGAAAGAAAAAGACGACTGATGAGTGAGTGAAGAACTTACAATCTGACAGAGGCACTTGTTCTCGTTGACAAGCTTCTCAAGTGACAGGCTCTCGATGATGTCCGCCTCAGCCATCGCGCCGTCTCGATCCTGCTTGTTGGCCAGCCTGTGACGTGATTCAGAAAGAGGGGGAACAGAAGGAGAAAAAAAAAAAAAAAGACAGAAGGTGCTGACAGCTGTTAGAAACACATGGGTTAAGACCTGCACCTGTCTCAGAGGACAAGAGTGTGAAACACAGCAGCACTTGATGGACCATTATAGTCTGTTATAATGCGTTTATCACATCTCCATCATTCTGCCGTAAAGCGTCTGAAAGACTTACACGAGGACGGGCTTGCCGGCGATGCGAGGGTGCCGCAGCACTTCCGCCATGGTGTCTCTGGTCTCCTGGATCCTCTGCACGTCGCTCGAGTCCACCACGAACACCACGCCGTACGACTCAGAGTAGTAGTTCTTCCAGATGCCCCGGATCCGCTTCCCCCCGCCGAGGTCGAAGATGGTGACCTCGAACTTGCCCTGCTTCAGGTCTACTTTAGAGAAGCCGACCGTAGGGGCCACATCCAGAGGACTCTCTGAAAAAATTACACAGATTTACTCTGAATACCTACAGCGTGATATGCTGAGATGTACAAAGTGGTAACGGAATGTTTCTCTTGTTTTGTAACACGCCAACAGCTGGCAGGACGCGCAGTCACAGGGAGCACCAACCTTCATAAGCCAGTGTGGCAAAAAAAAATAAAAAAATAAAATAAACACAACAACATCCGGAGCTGTACAACTGGCGCTATTTGGACCACATGCGTCACTATGTCTGCTTTTCTGACCACCCGGTTAGGTGATAGTGTGTGAACGTAGATAAGAAAAGTACTTTCTTCTTAACAAGACTAGTCTCAAATCTTTATGATACCACCTCGTATATACGGTTTATTCACACACGTACAAGTCTATTGTCTGTCTGTTTTAGCAATAAAATAACCATTAAATAAAAGATTTGTATCACTTTTAAAAACATTGAATTCATAGAAGAATTAATGGAGTGAGTCATACCTCCCTGGATCCCCCGTACTGTGGCGGTTTTCCCAGCATTGTCCAGTCCCACCATCACCAGTGTAACCTTCCTGTAACCCCAAACAAACACACATGCGACTACTAAAAACCTTCTAAAGCATTCAAACCCTTGTTTAAATTCATCATTTAAAAGCCTGTAGGTCGCGATCCCGAGTGCCTTCACGACAATACCCACCTGCGGCACTCGCGCCATAAAGACATCAAGCGCCCGATCCAAGTGACCGTCCTCTGCAGCAAGGAGGACTTCATAGAGCGTTAAAGCGTGCCGAGCTACCTGCACTTACGATGAAACAAACACGCCGTGGTCTCTCTCGGCCTTAGTTAACCCTGCCGCTGAGGGATTAGCCGGGGGGTTTTCCAACTTGACCTCGCTGAGGGATCAGCGCTGAAGGACGGACGCTGCTCGTCCGAGTTAGCTTAGCGTTCTGCCTCACTGCTTATTTAGGACTCCGCTTATAAATGTTCAAAAAAGTGTATTGGTATGAAGTTCACACAAATACTAAAAAAGTTATTCGTCCTGAATCATCAATAAATGTCTCCTCGCTATTTTATACATTACATCTCGCAATCATTTAGTGTTTTAGAGATGCTGTGTCTGAAATGATCCACAATTTCTGACCAATCAGAATCGAGAATCAACCGTACAACTGGAGTATATACACAAGAGAAAATCGTAATCACGCTTTCACGCATCGAGACTCCGAGACGCAACGTTACGCTTTAAAACATTGTGGTTGCTGGTGTCAGATTGAGTATTTCAGAAAGCTGCGATCACCGTCATTCCCGACTACAATTCACTGATCTTTGTTCCCCATGACCGATCTTTATATACGATCATTCATAACAGCCCATCATCGGTTATCGTTTTTAACTAGAGGTTAACTGATTGATCTGCCATTTTTTTTTTTTTATAAATCTGCATCTGACACACCAATCCTCTCACACTGTTCATTATAGTTTAGTAAATAAAGCTACGTGATAAAAAGAAGGCTTCAAATAGACCCTGAAATCGGCATCGGTATCAGACGACACCCCCCAAAACTCCTGATCTGATCAATATTATTCCTAATGGACAATCATTCATCACCACTGTTCCCAAAACCAATCAATAATCAACATCATTCCCACGGATCAATCACTGGTTTTCTTTGCATACAGGGAGTGCAGAATTATTAGGCAAATGAGTATTTTGACCACATCATCCTCGTTATGCATGTTGTCTTACTCCAAGCTGTATAGGCTGGAAAGCCTACTACCAATTAAGCATATTAGGTGATGTGCATCTCTGTAATGAGAAGGGGTGTGGTCTAATGACATCAACACCCTATATCAGGTGTGCATAATTATTAGGCAACTTCCTTTCCTTTGGCAAAATGGGTCAAAAGAAGGACTTGACAGGCTCAGAAAAGTCAAAAATAGTGAGATATATTGCAGAGGGATGCAGCAGTCTTAAAATAGCCAAGCTTCTGAAGCGTGATCATCGAACAATCAAGCGTTTCATTCAAAATAGTCGACAGGGTCGCAAGAAGCGTGGAAAACCAAGGCGCAAAATAACTGCCCGTGAACTGAGAAAAGTCAAGCTGCAGCTGCCAAGATGCCACTTGCCACCAGTTTGGCCATATTTCAGAGCTGCAACATCACTGAGTGCCCAAAAGCACAAGGTGTGCAATACTCAGAGACATGGCCAAGGTAAGAAAGGCAGAAAGTCGACCACCACTGAACAAGACACACAAGCTGAAACGTCAAGACTGGGCCAAGAAATATCTCAAGACTGATTTTTCTAAGGTTTTATGGACTGATGAAATGAGAGTGAGTCTTGATGGGCCAGATGGATGGGCCCGTGGCTGGATTGGTAAAGGGCAGAGAGCTCCAGTCCGACTCAGACGCCAGCAAGGTGGAGGTGGAGTACTGGTTTGGGCTGGTATCATCAAAGATGAGCTTGTGGGGCCTTTTCGGGTTGAGGATGGAGTCAAGCTGAACTCCCAGTCCTACTGCCAGTTTCTGGAAGACACCTTCTTCAAGCAGTGGTACAGGAAGAAGTCTGCATCCTTCAAGAAAAACATGATTTTCATGCAGGACAATGCTCCATCACACCGTCCAAGTACTCCACAGCGTGGCTGGCAAGAAAGGGTATAAAAGAAGAAAATCTAATGATATGGCCTCCTTGTTCACCTGATCTGAACCCCATTGAGAACCTGTGGTCCATCATCAAATGTGCGATTTACAAGGAGGAAAACAGTACACCTCTCTGAACAGTGTCTGGGAGGCTGTGGTTGCTGCTGCACGCAATGTTGATGGTGAACAGATCAAAACACTGACAGAATCCATGGATGGCAGGCTTTTGAGTGTCCTTGCAAAGAAAGGTGGCTATATTGGTCACTGATTTGTTTTGTTTGGTTTTGAATGTCAGAAATGTATATTTGTGAATGTTGAGATGTTATATTGGTTTCACTGGTAAAAATAAATAATTGAAATGGGTATGAATTTGTTTTTTGTTAAGTTGCCTAATAATTATGCACAGTAATAGTCACCTGCACACACAGATATCCCCCTAAAATAGCTCAAACTAAAAACTACTTCCAAAAATATTCAGCTTTGATATTAATGAGTTTTTTGTGTTCATTGAGAACATGGTTGTTGTTCAAATTAAATCCTCAAATAAAATTAATCCTCAAAAATACAACTTGCCTAATAATTCTGCACTCCCTGTATAACGGCCAATCACTGATCACCATCAATTCCCGAAGGACCAACCACTATTCACCACTGTCCCCAACGACCAATCATTAATCACCAGAGGTGGGAAGTAATAAAGTACAAATACGTTACTGTACTTTAGTAGATTTTTCTGGTATCAGTACTTTACTCCACTATTTATTTTTCAGGCAAATTTTTACTTTCTACTTCTTACATTTTCAATCCAGACTCTAATCTATTTGGTGATACGGTCAATATTTTTTCTTCTCTTTGTGCCGTTTCCAGCCCATCGACCTGTTCCTTTTTCGATCTCCCACTGGTGTATCATTTCCAGTCTCTCACACACACCACAGGCTAGATCACGAAGCTCACATAGAGCAAGACAGAAGGCAACAAGAAGTCTGGGGGGGTAACGTGGATGAGACAGAGGGAGTCAGTGATGTAAACATGAGTGAGAACAGATACATTCCTGATCATCATCATCATCTTTTCTCTGATTGTGTTATACATGGTGGAGGTTCAGCCTGGACACATTTATTAGGTAACATGTTTTGTTTTAATATTAATATGACATCTGGTCACCAGCAAGTTTTAGCAGAGTCTTTTACAACATATTTATCTGTACTTCTACCTAAGTGAAGGATGTATGTACTTTTGCCACCTCTGATCATCACCACTGCTCTTCTTCATACCCATTTACTGATCACCACCATTTCTTACATCCTTGTGCCTCTCAGGTTTGTCACTTTCCTCAGAGAAGGTATATTCTGTCAACACTGTGTCCTTCGTGTTGCACCTTAATTGATGACCCATGATGTCATCTATCTGCTTTATCTACTTTCCCCATGAAAACTTTCGGCTTGTAAACAAATCGCCATGCCAAAAGCAAAACTAATACCATGTAATGCACATCTTCTGGATCAACAATGACATTGAAAGTTGATGGGGGTCTCACCTGGCAGGTTCTCTCCAGCGTTTCAGCCAGCTGCAGCAGTTCGCCATCAGACTGAACATCACACTCCAAACTCATGGACCTGGAACCGTCACCTTCACCTACAGGTGTGGGATCATTACTGCATGGGTTAAGAGATCATCAAGCCATGGAATACATTCACATTCATCTTCACCTACTTACCCTAAAGCTCTGGTCATCTAACTAGCTACATCCCATAATATTCGGCTAATCTAACCCAAAGCTAGCATAGCGGCAGTCGACTTCCAAAGCTAACCGGTCCTAGCTAGCGCATTCGTAGCTCCACATCGCAAAAAATCCAAGCATTTATTGTTTTTATATAAATGTAAATATATATCCTTCTATTTAGTAACTTTTTTTCCTGCTACTCCGCTTGTTCTTCGTTACAATCGCTCCCTGTGCTTATTGTTTACGCCACCCGCTGCTATGGCTGCGGCCGTGATTTCAGCAACAAATCCATCCCAAACCGCACGCTCCTACACTCCGTAGTCAGCCTACATAGTGCGCATCTTTCTATTGTCCCAACGCACTACCTAGTGCACTAGTTTGCGGTTTGACACACGACCAATCCCGTTATACAAACAGAGCACCCCTACAGGACAAACTGAAGAGCGCACTGCGCATGCGCTCTACAACCACGTTAATTTTTTTGATTGTATATATAAAATAAAAAAAATCACACAAAAACTCTGTAATCATACGTTTAATTTTTTTTTTTGTAGGCCAGAAAAAAAGACTCTTGATATAGAAACCCCCTATATTAACACATCCCAATTATATACCGTTCAAACTTTTCAAACATTTACATAAAATACAAAAAGAAAAAAAAAAAAGATGAATAAATTAAATTGGTAAATCAACATTACTGAGTAGAAGAGCTCAATGCCATGATCGGGAGGCATTGATTTCTTCTCGCTGTCGTTTCACTGGTGTGTGAAGAGATTTATAATTGTGTATATACATTAAATGTCGTAATCCGAGTGTCTTTTATCGTCTCCGTCTCGTTTAATGGAACATTGCTGTATGTGGGTTCGTCTATCTTTCGTTGAAGTCGTTCTCCTCACCCTTATATAAATCAAAATCTTTTGAGGAGCGACGGCTTTAGCGTATAAAGGATAAAAGAGGTGTGTGTGTGTGTATGTGTGAGATTAAATGTTAATAAAAATCCGTGAGAAAAGTTCACAAATAACCAGAAAGTTTCCAGAGGTGCTGGAAATATTCCCGATTTCATTGCCATTGCAATTACATCTACGCCTTGCGCTTTCTGAAGCAAAAGTCAAATCGCGTTCGAAGGTCGGAGCGGAATCCTCGTCGCCTCCGGCGTTTTAACCGGATATCGATTTCATTGTCGGATCAAATACTGCAGTTAAAAAACTTCCACGCTGCAAAATGGGCGGTGAAACAGGACGTCACCTCCAGCCGCGACGGTCCGGGATCGTGGCAGGAGATGAACCAGTGCAGTCGACGTTTATTCTCTAGTTGATGCAGGAAAGCGTTGCTCCAACAAGCTCCATTTCCCAACTTTAATACATTTATATTTTTTATTTTAAGTCAAGATTTGATTCTTTTGAATGTTTACAGCGACGTCCAACTGGTCAAAAAGGGCTCCACCGTTCAGGAGGCATCTACAAGAAAAGTGTAAATAGGTGAAAACAAACAAACAAACCTTATATTTAAATATACACCATATGGACAAAAGTACTGGGACACCTGACTGTTCCAGCCATGGGAGGTTCAAACTGATAATATTGTACAAACTGGTCAAATAATAGGTACCTTAAAGACGAGAGGTTCTCAAAAACAAACAAACAAACAAACATTCGAACAGTTTTTGTTTTATGAATGATATTTTTATAGATTATTCAAAACCAGACAAATGATTGAATCAAACAAACTAAAGTATTGGGACGCAGTTTGTGGTTCTTCCTGAAACTCACACAAAGTTGTAGACACATGATTGAATTTCCTGTCTTTGGAGGCTGTAGTATGTGTGTAACGGTACACGTATTCGACAGCAGCTGGACCTTCTGGTACCAATAATTTCTAATGTCTCAAAAATGATGCTTTGGCCCGAGTGGCCATTTCTTTCCATACAACAGAACAGAACGATCGTCTCATAACTTGATGGATATATTCAACACTCATTGTCTGATTCCCTGCTGAAAGCTTTGTTAAAGGAACAGTGGTGGACATTAACCAAGTAAATGTAATTTGTTACTGTACTTAAGTACATGTACTTTACTAAACTACAGTGGTACCTTGACCTACGAGTGCATTAATGTACGAGTTTTCCGAGGTACGAGCGGTCACTCGGTGGGTTTTGGTTTGTTACGGGAGCAAAAATTGAGGTACGAGCTCGAGACGCCGCTGCTAGATGGCGAAGCGAAGCCAGAAAGCGAAGATTGCGACGAAAATTAGGATAAGAAACGAAGAAAAAGTAAAAAAATGAAAGTTTAGGGATACGTAGTGTACAAGAGTGATATTAAAAAAACGAGTTTTCCCTCCGCCTCCGCTTCAGATTGAGTTACGAGCTCGACCACGGAACGAATTAAACTCGTAGGTCAAGGTACCACTGTATTTCAATTTGGGGAGACTTTAATTTAACTTCACTACATTTCAAAGTCTAATATCTTACTTTTAACTCGACTATATTTTGCTAAATCAGTCGTTCCTTTTTATTTGAGTGGATGAAAAAAGAACTGGTCAAGAATGCAGCAAGACACCAATCTACAGTATCTACTTATCACCAACATACTAATGATGGGAGGATCAGATCATTTTGTTAAAAATGAACTAATCATTTTTTTTCATTTGGTTCCTTTGGTCAGAATTTTCAATAACCAGATCCACAAACACATTTACATACATCAAATCTGACTATAGATCCAATAATGAACATATGACGATGCAGATAAGGACAAATGAGAGGAGCTTCACCTCTCGTATCTTCTGGGCCGTGTCTTTAGTTCCTTTTTCATGTGACTCCCATAATTATTGGTCAAGATTAAAAAAAAAAAAACGACTCGTTCTTCTGAGTCACATGGTTGAAAATGAACGAATGCCATCACTATAACATGCAGTTCAGCGTGAGTTCAACAGCAAGCAGAAAATTTAGAGAGGAATAAATAAATGTGTGTGATTTATTTAATTATTTTGGGAGTGTAACAGAGTCTTTTCACATAAACTGAATTGGGTCTTGTGACCAAAATGATCATTATAGCCACAATAAATCATAGTACTTTGGATACTTAAATACATTTGAAGGCAAAATACTTTTGTATTTTTACCCAAGTGAAAGTTTTAAGGGAGCACTTTTACTGGAGTCATATTTTACTGACTGTATCTCTACTTTAACTCAAGTACATGGAACTTCATCCACCACTGCAGGCAATCCAAGGACGTCAGCTTTGTGCTGAAAACGCAAATAATTGGTTGGGTGATGGGACAAAACTATTACGATACGAAAAAAAAAAAAAAAAATCCAAAATATAGCTGTTGCTCCTATCAAATTCTGTGATATGCTTTCGTTGATTTTTTCAACATGGCTTCACATTTACAACCTTAAAAAAAAAAAAAATTATTCAAATCAGGTTATGGTAATGATGGATTTCTCATTACACTTCCTGTTTGCACTTACTTTCATCGTCTGAATCGAAGCCGAAGAGAGAAGTGCATTTCTCCCGGTGCAGCTGAAGCTCTCCTTCGCAGTTAAAAGCCGCGTTACAGCGTGAGCAGCTCTGCCTCTTTACGGCGAGGCCGTCCTCTGGGTCGGTGCCTTTGGCGTTCGCTTGGGGCCCCCTCCACTTTTTGGGCATGCTGAGGTACAGCTCATCCAGGTAAGCCGAAGGAGGAAGTCTGCTGAAAGGCTTGACTGCCACTTTCTTGTCGTGCTTTGGCTCCTGCTCTTTCTCAGCTGTAGGGGGCGCTTTAACACTGGAGGGGTGGTCGTTGTGACCGTTGATGAGCCGGGAGTTCTTGCTGCTGTAGTTCACTGAACTTCTGTTCAAAGTCAAAGGCTTTTCGTCTTCTGGTTTTACGGGCGTCTTGTGTTGTGTAACCTTAGCAGGTGGAGAAGGAGGAGAAGGAAGAAGGGTGGGCACCTCAGGGTCCGTCTCTACACTTTCAGTTGCCTGTTGAGCTTGAGTATTCGTTACTCCGAGACTGGGTTTGTCCGCACTTTTCTCTGAAGTGACAGATGTGCCCTTTTTCAGCGTTACTGCCTTGTAGTGACTTTTCTCATGGCTGTACAAGTCCTTGAGGCTGGCGGATTGCACCGTGCATCCGTGGAAGCAGCAGCCTGCTTTTAAAGGATTGTGGTTCTTCTCCATGTGGTCGCCCGCGTCCGATCGCGTTTTGAACCTCTTCTGGCAGGTCGCGTGGTAGCACGGGTGTTTTAGGTTCCCCCGGTGAGAGGCAATGTGGTCGAAAAAGTGCTGAGGAGTCCAAATCCTTCTGGTGCACACCAGACATTTTTTCTCGCCGAGGTTGTAGAAGAACTCGAGGGCTTTCGTGTCACCCGGGTGGTGGATCAGGACGTGCGAGAGGACCGGGCCAGGCATGGCTTGGAAGGTGCATGTGTCTCTAGGACAGCTGACCAGAGAAGTATTACTGGCTTTCCTTTTCCGGATCGACTTGGAAGACTCGCTGGATTCTTCCTCTGTACCGTTTTGCTGATTCTCCACTTTTGGAGGCTCCCCCACGGTATCTGTAGACTTAACGATTGAAGCACCTTCTTCTTTCTTGAGTTTCTTAACTGCTTTTACCTCGACGTTCTCCTCATCCTCTCTGTGCCTTTTCTTCTTTACTCTCGGTTCCTCCTTCACTTTTGCACAATGTCTACTTTCGTTATTAATGGTTGCCTTGGTCCTGATATCGTAATTCGCTTTTTTTTCTTTTCTAGTGGTCTTCTCTGCATTCGTCTTATTCTCTTTTTTCACTGGAGGTACAGTCACGGGACCTCTGTCATCCTGAAGGCACCAAAATCGTTTCTTTTGAATCACTCCATTCAGCCTGTGAACAGACCCATCTTTGGGTTCTGATTTATCTTTCCCGATTTTTATCGTTCGAGCCTTTCCTTCTCTGCTTATTTTTGTCCTACGCAGCCGTCCCTTGTGCTCAGCCTTCCTAACCGAACCTCTCGTTAAATACCGTATCGTCTCCTGCGGGACGCTTTGCTTCTCGTCCTTTGCGCCGCTCTCCTTTTGGTCGGGCGCCGACGCCTGCTTCTTTGTGTCCGTCTCTTTCAAGGCCGTTTCGGTATTATCCGAGGTTTTCTCTGCCTCGCGCTGAGGTTGGGCTTTCCTCGTCAGTTTCAGTCTCATCAGCAGTCTCGACTTTATTTGCGCAAATCCAGGCTTTGCTTTCTTTGGCGGAGACTCGGGAACGGGTACGACAGGCTTCCCGGGTGCCTCGGATACATCCTCAGACTTTTTTGTCTCGTGCGGACTTTCAGCATTATTCAAATTTTTTATGTGCTTCTGGAAGTGCTGTAAAGCTCCACGAGTCAACGTCGGCTTGTCACAAAACATGCATTTCTTTTCCTTCCGGTAATGCCACAACGCGTGAGTCAGGGGAGCCTCGTAACTTTTATCGCAAAGCCTGCATTGCACGTAAGTCTGAGAACCCGATACGGGAAGGGACTCATCGCCCCGATGCGGCTCGACCTCGGTGGTCTGCTGCGACGCCAGTTCTTCAACGGAGGCAGAGGACTTTAGAATAATTTCAGACACAGCTACTTCGTCTTTGAGTGGATATTCAGGAGTATCTGGTATTTCTTTGGGGGTAGAAACATTGCTTTGGGGGGTCAGTTCAGGTGTGTTTTCAGAGGTAGAAAGCATAACAGACGTAGTAGGATAAAAATCAGTAGCTTTGTCAGGTGTGCTACTGAGATTCGCAACCTCCTGGGTGTTTTCCGGCTCGGGAATATCGTCAGTTACAGTTTGATCTTTGGAAGGAAAGACCGTAGTAGTATTGATTTTACTATCAGGGACTACATCCTGATCGACAGGTGAAAGCAATGGCAGGTCAGCTACATCACTAAGACCAGGGATCTCCAGCGTTACAGCAGCAGTCGGTGAGGTCATGTTAATCGCCTCTACCGGTTCGCTAGGTTTCTTGACAGGAGCGAGAGACCGAAAATCGTCTTCCAGCGTCGCAGCGTGCGTCACAGCGTGCGCCGCTGCAGCATCCGTAAGGCGATCGAGTGAAGGGCTTTCTTCCTGTTCAGGCACTTTTGCGTAGGTGTGGAATTTGCTAATAGCGACCATAACCTCGTGCGGCTGAAAGTCGTCTTCGTCTCGCCACAAACGAGGAGACTTCTCGCTCAGTAACTGAAAGAGCGAGTCTGGAGTTCTTCCGCGAGACATTTGCATTTGAGGTTGATCAAAGGAATGCTCTGTGGAAGATGTTGCTCTGGATGCAGGTCGGCCCTGAACATCAGCAGGCAGCTCAACTTCATTATCGGGGTAGGAATATTCCATTGTGATTTCGATGACAGGGGTGGCGACTAAGATGTCCTTTATCGAGCTCAATAATTTCGGTTTTCTACCCGGTTTCTTCCTTTGCCCGAGTGTGCTGTTTTCTCCCAGGGCGGCTAACTGCTCCAGGAGCCACCGGGGTTTCCTCCCCCGTCGTTTTAGAATATTATTCTCCGTCTGCCGGGTGAGGAACCTCTGGCATCTGCTGTTCAGCTGCCTGGTGTGATTTTGCGCCAAATCCAACTGCCTGAAGGAACGCCGGACCGGAAACGGCTCCAGGTTCGAGATTGTGGAGCGAGACCCTGGTTTCCTCCCTCTCTTCTTATACCGAGGAGCTTCGGAAGACACATTGGCAGAAGAACTTGTGAACCATTTTTCCACAGTCCCCGTTTCCTGCCTTTCTCTACTACCAGGTTTCACCTCCTGTCTGATAGCCGTTCTTTCCGGCTCTGCATGACACTTACAATGCTCTCGAACGCAGTAACTAGACTCCCATTTATCCTCTTCTGTAATTTCGCAGAGGGCAGCCCTGGCCACCTCATCACTCATGAGCTTCAGGCAGTTTGTTTTAATGTTCAGGAGGCTCCAGAATTCGGGGTCAAAAAACAAACCCTTTTTCAGAATCTGGATCACCTCGAAGCGCACGTTGTTCACGACAGGACTGTTGTCCAGGTGGTACTCCAGGTCCGGGTGGTTGTACAAGAAGAACACCGTTTTGTAGGCCTCAACCGTGCGTTCCAGGAAGAACACGAGCAGCGCACAGGCTCTGCAGATCTCCAGGTCGTTAGGGAACAGGTATGCGATGGTTTTGTAGATGAGAGACTTGGTGACCGAGTCGTTCTTCAGGTCGGTCTGAAGAGCCTGGGCGCAGAGTTCGATACAAAACGTGAGCCCTTCTTTCCCCAAATTCTGAAATCGGAAAAACATACAAAAATAATGTGCATGAGCGAAGAACATGGAACAGGCAAACAGCATTTTAGAAACCCCAAAGCTGTTTTTTTTGCTTTAACAGTGAATTCTAAAGTGTTTTATTGTCCTTAGCACACGTTATTGAGACACACACCACCGTATTAAACAGTCTGTTATGCGACACACTTTATCCACTTCTAGACACTTTTACTATCAAATAGCACCGTAGAAACGTTATTTCCTAGTAGACCCTTCTCAGACTCTGGCTATATACACTGATCACCATGTCCCGACTATATTTTCAGGTTACGATGGAGTCATCAGAACACAACTACTACCTGTAGCTTAAAATAGAATTAAATAAAAACCCACAAGGAACAAACAGTGTCTGGAACATACCTCAGCCAAGATCACCTTCATAAACGGAAAGATCGCTTTGACGTTGGTGGCCGACAGGAGCAACAGTTTGCATTCTTGAAGAAAAGGTGTCTCCTTGGCCTTCACTCTGAGGTACAGTTTACACCATATGAAGACCAGGTCCCTGAGGAGAGCCAGAAGGTCCGTCATTATAGAAAATTACAGGGCATTTGACACACCGGCCATTTTCGCCGAACAGAATGATTTACAACTGTAGCACACAAGCTGTAATTCGGTAAAACAATGAACCCTCCATAATTACCATAACCATAGGAAAACGTTTTTGGGGGAAAAAAAAAAACCCTGCCAATTGATTGGTCTTAGCAGCTGCTGACTCAGGTGCTGGTGTGAAAAGCTATTTTGGGACTCACCAAAGATAATACATGTCTCCACTTCTGAGCTGCTGCAAAAGAAAGCCTCGGCTCAGCTCCAGAAGCAGTTCGTCTTTTTCCTCATTTTCCGCGATGCACAGGATCTCCACGGCGTCCTTCCCGTCAATCTCCGCCATCTTGAAAAAAGAACACCGAATACAAGGATGAGCAAAAAAAAAAAAAAAAGGTCTAGAATTAGATCATATTATAAAAGCATCTAAAAGCAGAGCACATAAACGCACCTCTTTGACGAGGCGTTCTTGTTGAGAGGATTTCCAGAGACAGGCAAGGTGGACCTGCTTGAAGAACAGGCGGCGGCCTGCAGACGGGTGCTGGCTGCACTTCAGGGCTAACGCCATGGCCTCGCGCATCCGCTCGCAGGCCAGCAGGTAACGTACGCGCAACTCGAAGAACATGGACGCCTCGGAGCCGAGATAGTGATCCACTGTACAGCAAGGAGATATGAAGTTACAGGGTTTTTGTCATTCCAAAACTCCATACTTTTCCAGACTCAAACATGCAGAATTCCATAAAGATTTTGAAGACCTTATTTAACATCTGAAATAACGATTTTTAAATTCCAACTATAGGATACAATCTCTGACGTATGTAAGCCAGAATCTCTGATGTATGCTATTATATTACTGAGTAAGCAGAAGGTTGTAGCTACTGGAGCTCATACAAATTTGAGCCAAAACCACATTCGATGCACAGCATTTTATTAAAACTGCAACTCTAAAACAGAACAATGGTAATTTATAAACTTAATTTTAAAACTGTAAAACTGTTTTTTACGTCGCAGAGTGAAAACGCAGGCTTTCGGAGATGACGATGCGTCTTTAGAAAGTAAATAAACGTCAGGTGAAAATGTTCCTTACGTTCTTCTCGTACACGCTACAGGGATGTAAGTGGTTTTAGACGTTTTGGTGTGAATGAGCAACATTTGGCAAACGAATTATAACGGAAGGGTGGACTTTAAAGGACATTTTTTATTTTATATTAAAAAATAAAATAAAAAAAGTTTTACAAATTTTTTGTAAACCGAACGGGGCAATAGTATGGGGAAACAAACATTTCTTTTTTATCCTTACTGTAATCAAATTCCATACTTTCTCTTTCTCTTTTTTTATATACTTTTCCAAAATGTGTAGGAACCCTGGTTACTCTCGGAAATTGTTTGCTGGAAAGCAATTTATCGATCAATAAGTAAAGTAAAAAATAAATAAATAAATAAAAAATGCACACCTTCTTCTTGTCTCTGCTCCACTTCCTTTAGGATTCCCTCCAGTACAGAACTCGCCCAAGGCCCTCCATCTCTGATAATGTGTTTAACCTGCAGCAGGTACACATTCTGGTACCTCACCAGACTTGATTGACATTCCTACCACGGGAATAAGTGTGTTAGTGCAAGGACGGAAGTGTAGCAACTGACAAAAAATCTTAATGCTACAGTTATGATTAGTGTTACAGTACTTATTACAGTATTAGTGTTACAGTATTACAGTACTTATTACCGTATTAGTGTTACAGTATTAGTGTTACAGTATTACCGTATTAGTGTTACAGTATTAGTGTTACAGTATTAATTAGTGTTATAGTACTTATTACAGTATTAGTGTTACAGTATTAGTGTTAATTACAGTGTTAATTACAGTGTTACAGTACTTATTACCGTATTAGTGTTACAGTATTACAGTACTTATTACCGTATTAGTGTTACAGTATTAATTAGTGTTACAGTACTTATTACAGTATTAGTGTTACAGTATTAGTGTTAATTACAGTGTTAATTACCGTGTTAATTACAGTGTTACAGTACTTATTACCGTATTAGTGTTACAGTATTACAGTACTTATTACCGTATTAGTGTTACAATATTAATTAGTGTTACAGTACTTATTACAGTATTAGTGTTACAGTATTAATTACAGTGTTACAGTACTTATTACAGTATTAGTGTTACAGTATTAGTGTTAATTACAGTGTTAATTACAGTGTTACAGTATTAGTGTTACAGTATTAATAACAGTGTTACAGTACTTATTACAGTATTAGTGTTACAGTATTAGTGTTAATTACAGTGTTAATTACAGTGTTACAGTACTTATTGCAGTATAAGTGTTAGTGTTAATTACAGTGTTGCAACACTTATTACAGTATTAGTGTTAATTAGGGTTGCATTATTAGTTTTACAGTACTAATTACAGTATTACAGTTTTAGTGTTACAGTTTTAGTGTTACAGTATTAATCACAGCATTAATCACAGTTACAGTTTGTGTTACAGTATTAATTACAGTGTTACAGTATTAATTATAGTGTTAGTTAACTACAGTGTTACAGTATTAGTTTTAGTTAACTACAGTTACAGTATTAACTACAGTGTTACAGTATTAATTACAGTGTTAGTTAACTACAGTGTTACAGTATTAGTGTTACAGTATTAATTACAGTGTTAGTTTTAATTACAGTGTTACAGTATTAATTACAGTATTAATTATGGTTACAGTATTAGTGTTAGTTAATTACAGTTACAGTATTAATTAAAGTTACAGTATTAATTACAGTGTTAATTAGGGTTACAGTATTGGTGTTAGTTAATTACAGTGTTACAGTATTAATTAAAGTTACAGTATTAATTACAGTGTTACAGTATTAGTGTTAGTTATTACAGTATTGATTACAGTGTTACAGTATTAATTAAAGTTACAGTATTAATTACAGTGTTACAGTATTAGTGTTAGTTATTACAGTCTTACAGTATTAATAACAGTGTTACGGTAATAATTAGTGTTACAGTATTGATTACAGTGGTACAGTTTTAATTAGGGTAACAGTATTAATTAGGGTAACATTATTAGTGTTACGGTATTAATTAATGTTACAGTGTTAGTGTTCCAGTATTAATTAATGTTACAGTATTAGTATTACAGTATGTGTTACAGTGTTAATTAAATCATTCAGAAATTTTTGTTTTAATTTTAACACCACCAGTAAATCGATCATAAAGGTCACAGGTGATGCAATTACCTGAAATGAGTCGAGAATATCTTTCAGAGGATCCTCTGGGAACTCGTCTCTCCCGAAGAACAGCAGCAGCTCGAAGACGCTCCTGAGGTAGAGAAAAAGTGGGTTTACTTTGTTAAACAGGGAAAAAGAGTTTCAAACACAGAACTCGAGAGTTTTATATACTCACAGAGCCAGACTGCTCAGGGTGTAGCGCACGTGCTCACAATCTGACGGGAAGGACGATGCGCCACGCACAAACGAGCACAGGGCGCTCCTGAGGACCTGCAGCTGTGGAAGGGGCACCTGCCATCGGCTCGTATATTCCTCGACCAGCTACAAAAGATAAGAGTGGATAGAATGAGAACAGATTTACAAAAGAAAAACAGGAAATGAAAAAAAGAGAGAAAAGTGACTCAGCCACCAATTTCAGAAGTGTCATGAAATCAGATCAATACTGCAACTGATACCAAAGCAATGCAACAATGTTGTTTTCTTGTTTTTCACTAGGCACCTTGTTACAGTCATCTATTCTCTCCAACATTGAGAGATGCCTGTAGTGCAGCGAGCTGTGTGATAGTATGCAAAATAATATAACAGCATCCACCCGGGCCGTGCCATCGATTTGTTTAAACCTCGCAAGGAAATAACGTTCGTTTTATGAAAGTCAAAACCGCACAAGGGTTTTTTTTTCTTTTCTTTGATCTGATTGTTCAAAAAGAGATGAAGAAGAAGGGGGCGCTGGTGACCACCTGCTTACAGAACTTACTATGGATTATAACAAAATGAAACGAGAACTGGGGGGCTAATAGACAACACTGTCATCATCAATACAGATAATTACTAAACAAATCTACTCTTGGCTAGTATAAAAAGATACAACAGTTTACTAACTATATATATATATATATATATATATATATATATATATATATATATATATATATATATATATGAGGTGGTGTCAAAAAGTTTCGAGACTGTCTCTGTTTACAAGAAAGTACTTTATTTAACAAATACATCGCTCCCAGCGTTCCTGCCACTTCTGGAATGTGTCCTGGAAGTCTTCTTTTCCAAGCGTATCCGCAGGATCCAAATCTAGCGAGCAGTGCGTGCGGAAGCGAGATCATGTGGATTGTTCTCCGACGGTCATCATGCACAAGTTGCCGAATGGTTTGGACATATTCAGTCTTCCGGTGACATTCTTCCGCTCGAAACGCCTCGAACTCAGTGCAGCATCGACACGTAAAGCTTATGTCACGTCAAACGTCTCTGTGGCAGATTTGCCCGGTTTCACGTTTGCTCTTTTTGTTCTAACTTGCTGTTTGTGATAAAATTGCAGCCGTGGTAATGCACATGCTCAGAATAGCACCAGTTAACACCATCAGTCTCGAAACTTTTTGATACCACCTCATACACACACACAATATTATATATATATATATATATATATATATATATATATATATATATATATATATATATATATACATACATACATACATACATACATACATACACACACACACACACACTTTGTTTATACATGATATAGAAAACAACCACACCCGAGTCCATTACTGGTCTGTAGCGTTTCTTACAAATAACCAGATCTGTGATGTAAACAACACAAATTATTGCCATTTTTTTAAATTGGACTGACGCCCGATTAGTAGTGAACTTTCCCCCCAAACTGTTGTCTTGTCTTCAGTTCCAGCACTCCAGTAGCAGCTCCTATCTTCAACCTTACTGGTGTAGAGAAGAAAAGGTGGCAGCAGAAACACGAAAATCGACAGCCACCATATTACCAGCTTATCTTCCGAGGGGTGGTGGGGGGCGAACAACAAGAAAACGTAAATCCTGACTGTGGAGGATGTTGAAATCAGGGTCAAATAAGCAACCAGGTTTAACCGAATCCTAAATGTTCACATTTATTCAAGCCAAGTATCGCTAAACTTGCACGACCCTGTGGTACAGTCTGAGAAAGAGGTACATCAATAACAGAAAGCTGATTGGCTGGTGCATGTTGGTGTTATTTGTAGTCGTAATGTAACGAATTTCATTTGGAGTAACGAAAAAAAAAAACTACAAACAACCATGGAAACGAACTAAAAAATAAATAAAAACATTGTAAAGTGCCGTGGGAGCATTTCAATGGGTATTAACGACCTAAAATCTGATTTAAGACCTTACATTTTTTTTTTTTTACATTCAAGATTTTTCAGGACCACACAGAAACCCTGTAAACATAAACATATTCACCCGACCAAGTTCACACAAAGCACACGTGTATAAAGTGATTTAAATCACAAAATACTCTACTTTACCATTCAAATTACACCGAGAAGAAGAAATAAACTGAAATTTATTGCAATTTCATTCCTTATAATATATTTACCCAAAACAAACCAAGTACTTGTGGGCAGCAAGCAAACAAACAAACAAAACCATAAAATGTCCACACAAGGTTTATACTTTTATACCACTAAAACAATACAAACAAACAAAAACACACACTCACGCACACACTATCTTTTATAAAATAATTGCAAGTTTGTTGACTTATTTACAGTTAATTCAACTACAACTCATGGCTTGTTTTGGAATGGAGCAGCTAGTCAGATAAGCTAATACACCCCCAAAACCTAGCAACACAACAAACTGAATTAAAGGAAACTTTAATGATAAATAGTTTATTTACACTGGTACTAACTTGTCGAAAGCTCTAAGTATAAGTGTAGGAGGTAATAAATAACTACGTTAGCTAAAAGTAGTCTCTCTGTAACCCCCCACACACAGAGAGAGACGGTAGGAGGGGAATCTCTGCTGACAACGGTTACCTCCGGATTCCCGCACTCACACACTCGCTAGTACGCAGAGCTTTGGAGGCTCGTTCGGGCCCGTTCGAGTACTCTTTAGTACGCTAGTATGCGAGTGCGCTAGTATACATGAGCCTAGCCTACCTTTGGATTATCAAGGCTTTAGCATTAGCCGCTAACTATCTATCTATCTGGGTTCTGTGTGTCTCTGTAGGAGGGTTTTTTGTTTCCCGCTCCATGGCCCTCACCTCGCAAAACCTCGCGCAATACGTCCGGCTCTGCAGTGCGCCCTCGCCGCTCAGCAAACTCTCCAGTTCCTCTTTAAACCTGTCCAACTCCAATTCACTCTCCTCTTCCGCCATACTGCTTCTCTAACCCAGCGCGTACAACACACACACACACACACACACACACACACACACACACACACACACACACACACACACACACACACACACACACACACACCTCAACCAATCGTGACGGACCAGACCGAATACATCCCGCCCACCTAGAGATCTGATTGGTCAATGCGCTTTTGTGTTGCTGTGCTGACTCGTTTTTCTATTGGATGGCGCTCCTGTCAATCTATGAGACAGCGGCGCGTCGGATCCAATTCGCATTTCTGATTGGTCCACAGCGGCGCTTTAATATTAATGTTGGCTGTGTAATAAATAATACAGAAAGAAAGAAAGAAAGAAAGAAAGAAAGAAAGAAAGAAAGAAAGAAAGAAAGAAAGAAAGAAAGAAAGAAAGAAAGAAACCCAACATAAATAATTGTATACATTTAATAAATGTGTGAATATAAGTATATGTATAAACATATAATTGCCCTTAAATTAATGGAATTAATTAATTATTGCGCAATAGTGATTCGATTTGAACACGTTTTTATTCTCACTGGTATATAAAAAAAGTTTTCAAAGTTTCTCAAGTGTCCCAAGAATTAGAACAAAATATATCTACAGCAATTTATATATATATATATATATATATATATATATATATATATATATATATATATATATATATATATCCTGTAAACACTTGTAATTAAAAACTTCCTTATGCCACATTATTACTTTTTTCCTTTTTTCCTTTTCATTGTACAAACTTTCACTGACATCTGTACATATGACAAATAAAATTGTATACTTTTTTTGTTATAATTTTTACCGAGACATCATAAACTAAAAAAAGATCTTTAATTCGTTTAATCCATAATATTGCATGCAACAAAGCATGTAAACTACACTCATTTCTTCTGCTTCATTCACGTGTGGACTTTCGTATCACGTGACTAGTGTGGTTGTCACGTGACTTAATTAGGCTTGTATAGGGGAACCAATCAGTAATGAGAAATTAGCATGAGGAGTCAGTGGGCCTATATAAGCCTGCACAGCAGGTCGTAAATTCAGTGAGCTATAGACCAAGTAAAAGGTTTTGTATCTTGTAGGTTATTGGGTGTCGTGTAAAACCAGCAGCATTTGGGTAACTTAAGGATTTTCTTATGCTTTTGTTTGTTTGTTATTATTTGTATTGCAAACGTGTTAAAGTTTCCAGGTGAGTTGTTTTTTTTTGTTGGTTTAGAAATATTGAGTTTAATGTAACTGTTACAGTTGTTTCTATTTGATAAAAAAAAAATTCTTAAGGTGTTAATTTACATAGAAGTAAGCATTTATTTTTAATAATTGCTGGCCAACCATCTTTTATTTCAAGTAATGCAGTTCTGAGTTACACTACATTGTAAAGTTTTGTATCAAATTCTTATCTGTAGTAGTAACTTCTACTATAGAACATGAGAAATACCCTTTTCTTATTTTTTTTATAATGGTTAATGAGCTTGTACGACTAAACCCATTAGTGCTCCAGAACTGGGATTGTATCCCTAAAGCTGGTTGAGTAAATGGTGTTTGTCACTCTTTTTACCCTCTTTATCAAACTATATAAAAAGCTGTTTAGACTTTGAGTGCTTGTTTTCTGGTACAACTGAATAAATAATTAAGGGTAACCAAGGCCAAGTTGTAATCAAAGAATGCTCACTCAATGCATCTTAATTGGTTTGGGCAAAGGCTGATGCTTTCTAATCCTTCCAGTTGTTTGGTATCTTAATGTCCCATTTAGTTTCTCTGTGCACTTTCCAGTGGCCTGGAGCACTTTTTAGAATGAACCCTGATTTGGCATTTTACTTATTCAAGTCTTGTGTTTTTGTCTTCCAGTTTGAATCCTTCTCTGCCCAAAAAGTGCCATGTCTACAGGGCTACAGATGCTTGGGACCATGCTGGGGGTTCTGGGCTGGCTGGGAACCATCCTGGCATGTGCTCTCCCACTATGGCGTGTTACCGCTTTCATTGGCAACAACATTGTGACTGCGCAGGTTGTCTGGGAAGGATTGTGGATGACCTGTGTGGTCCAGAGCACCGGCCAAATGCAGTGTAAGGTTTACGACTCGATGCTCGCTCTATCCTCAGACCTTCAAGCCTCTCGTGCCATTCTGGTCATTGTTCCAATGGTGGGACTGGTGGCTATACTTGCTAGTGTAGCTGGAGGCAAGTGCACAAATTGCTTGGACCGAAGCCCTGCCAAGGCCAGGCTAGCTACAGCTGCTGGGATTTTCTTCATCGTGGCAGGGATTCTCAGTCTCGTGCCACCCAGCTGGATTGCCAACACTGTGATCAGAGATTTCTACAATCCTTTGGTGGCTCAATCACAAAAATATGAGCTTGGGGCATCCATTTTTATATGCTGGGGAGCTGCTGTGCTCATGGTGATTGGTGGTGGACTTCTGTGCACCTCTTGGCCCAGTGGTAAAGAGCAGCATATGGGAAACTATAAACCGGCGTCTCAAACCAGTCGAGAGCGTTTTGCTTATGTCTGAGTCTAAGGACTGATTTGCTTTGTCTTTTTAAATAATTTGTCATTTATTTGTGTAAATAAAAGTTTTATTCTTCATACTTGTTGTGGAAGTGTTGCAGTTTATCCTGTAGATGGTGCTGTTGTGCTCGAAAATTCTCTTGAGGTGGGTACCACCTACAATTTATTTTGAGGGAGTGAAAGTGTGGTCTGATACACACGAGGTCCTAGTATATTGCTTTTTGAGCAATTTCCTCTGATGAAATTGGGAAGGAAAACTAATTCAAAATAAAAGATTCTGAATGCAACTGCAGATAAAACTGTTCTCTGGTGTTTACATGATAACTGAAAAGGAACAAGCAATATATTGTGTACAAACTCATTGCACTGCCACAGACCATATCATCTGAATCTTTTGGATAAATTCTAAAGGGAAAGGTAAACAATTAAAATTTTATTATTTAGATCAATGGAAGAGTCATGCACATATTACATTAGTTACCAATATGATCAATCCTGGTGGCAGAATCCAAATTGCCTTGGAAAATGAATTGCATGAAAAGGGAATGTAACAAGTCATGAACATGTCGGATTCATAAACCTGTCTTTGGGAGGGAATGGCGTTGTTGCTGACATGGAGACCAAGTTCAAGCTTTATAGAAAGGTGATTCTTAAAATTGGCATAAGTCTTGACCATTAGTCCTGAGATGACAATTGCAAATTCCTATTACTCAAATTTGGCTAACACAGCTCCAGGATAAATTAATGCCATTTTGGATTGAGAAAAATAATCCAGTCCAACTAATTGTGTATATATTTTCTATGAAGTACCCACAAATCTCAATATTTCAATTCTGTACTCTCAACAGTCTCAAAAATAAGACTTTAATATAATATAAACCTAGGATTTCGACCCTCCACAGCCAGAATCGCATGGCTCTTGAGTTCACCTGTACTGGGTACAAGACAAAGGAATGAGTTTTTGAAAAGCTTTTTTGAAGTCCTCGTTGAAAATGGTGTAAATAAGCGGGTTGATGAGGGAATTCAGATAACCCAGCCAGGTGAGGATGTCAGCCAGCAGAGCCGACGTGCTGCAAGAAGGACATGTGTTTACGATGACCTCTTTGAGAAAGAAAGGCAGCCAGCAGATCACAAAGGCCCCGAGAATGAGGCCGAGAGTGAGGGCCGCCCGTTTCTCCCTGGCGGCGGGATTCCGTCGGTTCTTGAACACCCTGCCTGTGGTGGGAGTGATCTTGACGCGCTCGCCATCTGTCGACGGCTCTGAGAAAGACTTCTCGGTGGGGCTGAGCGTGTCTGGACTGAGGGGTGGGGCTTCCTTGTCCGAACTCCGGATGACGCTGTTGACCGACTGCTTCACCAGCCGGCTGCTGCCTCGACGGTTGCGCAGCGTCTGCGCCGCCCGGTAGATCTTGTAATAGAGCACCAGGATGAGCACTAGCGGGATGTAAAAGGCGCCGAAGGTCGAGTACACAGTAAAGGCTACATGGTCGTGCTCCATCATGCACTCCATGAAGCCGCCTTCCCCGCTTGCATCAGGCATCTTCCTCCACATCAGAGGGGGGAGTGAGACAAGGATGGAAAGCACCCAGACAACTACGATGGTCACGGCCGCTCTCTGAGATGTGCGTTTTTGCGAGTATGCCACGGCGTCGGTGATGGCACGGTAGCGATCGTGGGCGATGGCTGCCAAGTGCATGATGGAGCACGTGCAGCAGGTAACGTCTACGCCCAGCCACAAGTGGCACATTGCCGGCCCTAGCACCCACGTCTCTTCCGCTATGTAGACGATGCCTACTGGCATGACCAATGCGGCCACCAGGAGATCCGTGACGGCCAAAGAGCAGATCAAATAGTTGGCGGGTTGATGCAGCTTGCGAGTCACCAGAATGGCTGTAATCACCATGGAATTGATGACTGTGGTGGCTACAGCCAGGACGGAGAGCATAAAGCAGAGGGCAATTTTATTGCCACTGATCCGGGCATCTGCATCATCAGAAAGCTCCACTGAGGTGCAGTTGACCGGATCCATGGTTTAGAATGAATCTGGAGAAACCTGAGGAGAGAATTAAAAATAAACAAAAAATGTGTTAATTAATCAAATAAGTAATTGATTGATTAATTGATTGATTGCTTGATTAATACCACATCATACAAATCACTGCAAGATTTTATTACACACACTTTTTTTAGAGACATGAGAAAACAAAATGCACAACATCATTAAGTTCAGATCCAGGGATTTCATTATAACTGTAGGAACCTGAGGAGAGAATTAAAAAACCAAACAAATAAATAAATACTACATTATACAAATGACTGCAAGATTTTATTACACACACTTTAGTGTTTTTTATTATTATTTTTTTTAATAAACTCAGAGACATGAGGAAAGAAAATGCAAATCATTATTAAATCGAGTGTTCTTTTTGTAATAAGTAGCAGATGCACATCTTCAAAGCAGCCCTTAATGGTTCTTTCACTGTTGACAATTTGTTGTGACAAATAACCAGGATGTTAAACATCGCTGAATATTTTCTGTCTTCGAATTTTATTTGAACACACTTTAAATGGGACTGAAATGATGCATTGTCGTGGAAGAATTTCCTGCTAATGAAGAATGTTTACATTTCCTTTCATCTGGGGTCAGTGTTTCATCAAAATAACATTCAAGTATCCTTTTTTTATTCATTTAACCCCCCACCACACGCACACACACACACACACACACACACACACACACACACACACACACACATACACACACATGCTATTTTTCAGGAAAAAGCCATTTCAGCTTGACAGCACTAAGTCATTTTGTCAAATGCACATTGCTGCACTTGGAAGAAAGCTCGATGCACAACGCATGTGAAGTCAACTGATTCACCAACTTCCACTCCCACACTAACCTTCATACAAGTGTTAGATAAAAAAAAAAAAAAAAAACCCTGCACAGGCTCAATCTTCACTTTCTACTGTATTAATTCAAAGTTTGACCTGCTGTAGATCTAGGCCATTTATGTAAGTCGTTTTTATCTATATTCTGCTTCACGAAACAATCGGAGGAAGCATATGAAAACCAAATCACTCAGTATAGACTGATGAGGTGTTAGAATTCATTCTCACAAGCAATCAGCAAGGACAGATGTCTTCTTCTTTTTCTTTGGGCTGCTCCATTTCATCTGTCTCCATATCACTTTTTCCTCTACATCTGCCACTTTCAAATCAACCACCTGCACGTCTTCCCTCACCACATACATAAGCCTATTCCTAAACCTTCCTCTTCTTTTCTCCTGCCTGGTGGCTCCATTCTTCTCCTGATATCAGTGAAGATCTGAATTAAACGTTCGTTCGTACTTGGTGATTTATACTTGACGCATGTACGAGGTGGTATCAGAATGTTTCAAAACTTGCGCTGTTTACAAGAAAGTACTTTATTTATATACGTTTTCACACTATCTAGTGCTCTTGCACAGCAATACAGCGCTCCAAACATTCCTGACACTTCCGGAACGTGTGATGGAAGTCTTCTTTTCAAAGCGTGTCAAACAACTTCTGCCATTCGCAATGGTGTCAAAACTGCAACCTTTGAGCCTGATCTTCGGGAAGAGGGAGAAGTCCGCAGGAGCCAAATCAGGTAAGTAGGGTGGGTGCGGAAGTGAGATCATGTTGTTTCCAGCAGATGTGGTAACCCATGTGGTCAGAATAGCACCGGTTGCACAGCTCCCGATGTACACAGGACTAAGTCTCTTTTGGTACACTGACTTGTGCAGGTCGGTGCTCCTTGTGAATGTGTGTGCAGCCTTGTGCTGTGAAATTCTTACTTTGCGTTTCCCAGCAATGTTAATAAGCTGAAGTCAGAACGCAGGGTCAGCCATGATACAGCACCCCTGGAGCACAGCGAGTTAAGGGCCCCCATGTGTGGAATCTTAACAATCTCGGAGCTTCAATCCTCAACCTTTTGATCAGTAACTCAGAGCCTTCACCACTGAGCTGGGTGACCAATGGAAAGTGGAGGCCACTCTATGGTGCCGGGGATGGTTTCGCATCAACGACCTGGGGGTAAATTATGGAGCAACACAGGAGCCTTGAGGATGGATTTGGATTGTACTTAATGTCAACAGTCTACTACAATGGCTCAGGACCACAGATTGCATTTAATCATCTATAACTGCACACTGTAACAATGATGAACTGTAATGAACGGGCATTCGGTGTCACTCAGATAAGGATGGGTTAACTTTTGAATCTGGTTTCTTGCTAAGGGAGTTTTTTCTTGCCACTGTCGCCACTGGCTCTCTCATTAGGGACAAACATAATTTTTTTTCTTACAATTTAATCTCTGTAAAGCTGCTTTGAGACAATCTTCATTGTTAAAATAGCTCTACCAATAAAAATGTAATCAATTAAGTTACCCCCACCACCCTATACTTGGTATAGGGAAATAAATGTATGCGCGATGTGAGGCGGTAAGAGTTAAGCGCTGTCGATGTTTGTTTGATCCACTGATATCTGCTTTTTATTGAGTCACGATCAGTAATATCTTCAGAGCATGACTTCAGTGCCTAATTGGAAATCGCACGGCGCCTCAAGCAGCAGAACTATAAATTACACAACAGCCACCGTCACCAAAATAGTGTTTATTACAGATACTATATGGGTCCGGATGTGTCCTGTCATTACCTGTGAGAACACTGCTGAGAATATTATGCTGACAGAGATTCTAGCATTTAATACAAAACCGGCTGTTTTTACATGAAAAACAAATCGTACAGGGAGAATGAAGAAGTTGTCAAGCAGGTAAGGTTCGGTTGGATTCAGCTGCAGGTGTTCCTGAAGGCAAATTTGCAGTCTGAAAGTACAAAACAGCATGGCACACTGATAGATTATACCAGCACTCTAGAAAGTCTAGTAGGACAAGGTTGGAAAAAAATCAAATAATTGTAAACTTGGATTACATGAAACAGAGAAAGGCTCCGACTTCAAAACTTAAAGGCTTAGAAAGACGATTTTTTGAAGCAGTTGAAAATAAAGTTTTGGGCTCATGATAATTGTGATTTATATTAATCAAACTTTGACTCGTTAATATCATTCTATTAATATATCACTGTGTTAGGAGTAACATTAGTCAATTAAGCAAAGGGTCTTGTGACAAAAATGATAATTGGAACATTATAGCCACAGTAAACCATAGTACTTTTGAAGGCAAATATTTAAAGTAAAAGTTTCAAGGGACACTTTTACTGAAGTGATATTTTACCTACTGTATCTCTGTTTTTACTCAAGTATATTGTTTATGTACTTCATCCACCACTGGACTCCTGATACTTAGAAACAATGAGTTTTTTCTAGAGTACTTTATTGATCACACAGAAATTTTTTTTCTTTACATATCCTAGCGATGTTAGGAAGCTGGGGTCTGAGCATAGAGGTTTAAGGGCCTTGCTCAAGGGCCCCAAGAGTAGCAGCTTAGCGTTACCTGGGCTTGAACCCCCAATCTTGCAATCAGTAACCCAGAGCCTTAACCACTGAGCAGCCACCTCCTGCAATTAACCCTTTGTTAAAAATTATATATGTATCTTATGTAAGAAATTTGGAACAAATTCTAATTTCGCAATTTTTGCAATGTATTTATGAACCGCACACTTCGTCCCCACTGTAACATGTGAACTGATTTTACTGGGTAACTTGGATAATGGCTTAATATTATTGCTAATGGCAAAACAGCTTGATCTGTCCATAAAGCTTTTTCAGCAGGATAACAGGAACACACTCCATACACACACTAGGGAATGAGTGAATTGTTTTTATATAAAATTCTTAATTTAATACAATTCACGTTTCCTGGTTTATTGAAATGAAGCATTAAAAAATGAAGGGTTTTTAAGGCTGCATATATCGGCATAGATCTGGAAACTGTATTTTCCATTTCCATTTACACTGGTGTTTTTTAAATGTTTGCCAAAAATCGTTGGTCCCTCACTTCCCTATACTAACGCCCCGTGTCATGTCTAACAGTGTATATTTACTTTCCGTCTCTCAGGAGCTGTGAGTGAACATTCTGTCCCCTTCGAAGAAAATGCAATCGGCAGGTTGTACAAAGTGTACATTAATCTTTAACAAGGCTCTCAAACCCCCGCCATATAGTTTGTTTAGAGACAAAAGTTTGACAGAAAATGCTGTAAATTGAGAATGCTTTTAAAAATTTAAGAAAATAAATGAACAGAAGAGAAAACCAAATCAAATAAATATTTGTGTATGAGCCCCCTTTGCCTGAAAAACACCATCGATTCTTCTAGGTACTCAGTTTTTGAAGGATCTCAACAGGTAGGTTGTTCCAAACATATTGCAGAGTTAAACACAGATCATCTGTCGATGTAGGCTGCCTCAAATCTCTTCATATAATCCCAGACAGACTCGATGATGTTGAGATCAGGACTCCTTGTTGTTCTTTACACTAAAGATAGTTCTTAATGACATTGGTTGTATGTTTGGGGCCAATCAGACGCTTCCCTTGTGGTATGTGCTTAATGGATAAGTATTTGCCTGTATTTCTCAGCATTAGGGATACCATTAATCCTGACCAAATCTTCAACTCTTTTTGCAGAAATGCATCCCCATACTTGCAAGGAACCTCCACCATGCTTCACTGTTGCCTGCAGACACTCATTATTGTACCACTCTCCAGTGCAAACAAGTTGACTCCTGCTACAGCCAAATATTTCAAATTTTGACTCATCACCCAAAAGCAATTCACTGGCAATTCTTCAATATAGACTTCTACAGACAGTAAATGGATGTACCTGGGTCGCACTGGTAACTGGCAGTTTTTTGCTAATGGTAGTGCTGGACATCTTTCCATGTCTTTTTGTCACCCGCTGCATTTCATCAGTGTGGACGAAGGAAATACAGAAAAGATGATTTTCAAATTTGTCCGGATCAATGTAGATGTAGCCAAAGAGTTTCTATCACTTGGGAAATCCCCAGGTGATGTGTATTCTGCTTATCTGGTGCAGATGAGACACTGTCTTTCCTTCCATTTATGTGTAAAAATAAAAATCATATCGTTCTCATTTATGTTTAAAAATATGTAGGGTATATGGTTTTTCTTTCACATTATTCACATCTACATAATTAAAAGAATGTAATCCTTTGATGAGGGAACTGATAGTATATACATATCTAAGAGAGTTACTCCTGAGATATTTATTTGAAGCCACATCTTTGCCAGCTGAAAAACAAATGGTGGTAACAAAATCCTGTATCCACATGATAAACCCTGCAGTTCTGAGTGGCATGCTTTATGTCCTGTCTGCCTTGTCCACTCCTCCTGCATGCACTGATTCTGATACTTGGATTAGCCCAGATCAACCTGTGGACCTGCATATCTCTGAATCTCACAATTGTAACCATGGAGGCGCAACATTTCTTTTACCATTTACAATAAAATCATTGTTATCAGAGCCCAGAGTGCACTGAGCTTTTTCTTTGTAAGGAAAATGCTGCACCGTAAATTTCTTTTGCCAGGCGATAAAAACATTACAGGCAAGATGCATCAGTTTGCTTTGAAACATGTTGCATCCTGGGTTTAAGTACAAGATACAGATGGGTTTCAAATGACAGAAAATCAACACGAAGTGTCATAGTAAGGTTTCGCGACATCACAAACCTCCAGGATAGTTTTATTGCACCTTGGAATCGATTCAGCAAATCTGCTGATTCCTCCTATAAACACTGTTCTCCAAAAAAAGATATTCCGCCAGTCGGTGTTTCGATGATGATGTCTAACACGTCACATCAAAAATCTCTCATAGGTGTTCATATGGGTTCAGATCTAATCACCGTGAAGGCCAAAGCATATCACTTTGAGGCATTTTCACCAAACTATCCAGTGACCCTCTGCAAATAAGGCAAAGTCATCCTTGAAGAGAACACACTTATCAATACACCTATAAACCATGCTAGCATTTATTGGTTGTTTCATTTAGAACAACAATAACCAAGATTAACTGTTCCAACAGCATTCTATCAAGAATGTAACACAATTGATATTGTATATCTACTGTTATTGGATGTGCCAGTGGGTTACTCTGACATGTTCAGTCCTGCGTGTTCGAAAGAGTTTTCAATCCCATGCTAACTTGATGTTATTTTTTTTTTTCTGATTGTTTTTTTTACCCAATAAGATCATCTGGCACAGTCTGATATGCTTACCACTGTTACTCCTGTTCCACATGACACACTATATAATATGCTTTTCGTGTCATAACCTTCACCAGACACTATGTTTTGCATGCTGTATTAGTTGTCTCTTCTCCTCTTGCTCTGTGGTTTACTTTTTTTTCTCCTCACAGCCACAGGAACCTTAAATATTTAAGCCTCTTAAAACTTCAAAGTTTATAAGTTTATACCTCTCCTTTCCAGGCACTGGCATGGCTCGGTCGTTTCCGAAAATGTACTCAAAATAACATTTTTGGGCTTTTCGCCAAACTTTAATAAAACCTTGAAGAGTTTATTGCTCTGTGTCAGTTTTAGTGGAACCACAGCTCAATCACGCAAATGTATAAAAGTGCACCATTTATAGATGCGACTGTTACTCTGTCAGTCAAAAGGCACTCCTTGAGAAATTCTGGCACTGAGGATATCAGAGTATATCAGAATACAAACTAGAGCAAGAACTCTGTGTTCAATTCAGCATCATGGCTAGCACTCAACATAATAATGATAATATTAGCACATGCCCCTGAGGCGAACTGGAACGCTACTAATGACAGCAAGCAGTGTCCTGGCTAGCAGGGTACTTCACTGCTGCACCAGAGAGTTCCATGCTGGGGAAGAAAACAGAATATTGATGCACTGATGTTGCTGATAAAGCTCATCCAGCGGCTGGATACCAACTTGTTTAAGTCCAGAGTGTTTAGTCACACCTAATAAAGCGCATCCTACATAAATAGAGTCTAAGGTCCAGTGGCTGGAGTCCTTGTTTGAGCATCTCCTACCTGAACAGTATCTTTCTACCTGGATGAAGTCAAGCCTAAAAAGGCCAGAGGGTAGTCAGAACTGACTGATGTTCTTCCACCTGGACAGACTCAAGGAGTCAAGCCTAAAGTACAGAGAGTAGATTCCTACATGTTTGAGCTCTTTCTACATAACCAAAGCCAAGCCAAAAAAATCCATCAAACCTGACTCAGGTCCTCTCACCTGGACAGACTCAAACCTAAAGTTCAAAAGCATTTTGTCACACCTAATAAAGCTCATCCTACCTAGACAGAGTCAAGGAGTCAAGCCTAAAGTACAGAGAGTAGAGTCCTACATGTTTGAGCTCTTTCTACATAACCAAAGCCAAGCCAAAAAAATCCATCAGACCTGACTGAGGTCCTCTCACCTGGACAAACTCAAACCTAAAGTTCAAAAGCATTTTGTCACACCTAATAAAGCTCATCCTACCTAGACAGAGGTAGGATGAGCCTTACGTCCAGAAGGTGAAATCTAACTTGTTTGACTATCTTCTACATGGAATGAACCTTTCTATCTGGATGAAGTCAAGCTAGAGAGTGAGATCAGACCTGATTGATGTCCACCCACCTTGACAGACTCAAATCTAAAGTCCAGAGGGTTTAGTCAGACCTAATAAGGCTCTTTCTTTTCTTGTTCAAAAGAGTTTTATTCACACATAAAGCTTATCCTACATAGACAGATAGACAGAGTTAAGTCCAAAGTCCAGAGGGTAGTTTCTGACTTAGTTGAGCATTTCCTCCTATTTCCTACAAAGTCAAGCCCAAAATACAGAGCGAGAAATCAGACCTGACTGATGTTCTCCCACCTGGACAGACTCAATCCTAAATTCCAGAGGGTTTAGTAAGTCGTACTACAGCTCATCCTACATGGATAAAGTAAAGCTTAAAGACCAGATGGTGAAGCCCAAATGATTTGATCATCTCCTACCTGGATGGAATCAATCCTAAGGGTAGCAACAATGCAGGGTGTTTTGGGTACATAGTTGTACAGTGCATCAAGGGTTATGGTTGTTAGAAACATTGGATCAGTTCCAGCTCCACTTCCTGGTTCTGCATGAAGGACTATCTGCACTAAGGTTTCAGTCTGGTTTTAATGGCCCTTCCTGACCCTCAGCCATATCCACCGGGGGTGGGATGTGCAATTTAAACCATTGTTAAAGCTCTGAAATATATCCAGAGCTAGAATTTGTCTTACCTTTATCAGCTTACTAATTATTATATTATTATGTAAAACCCACGTTTTAATTTGCTAGCTAAAATACTGTTTATGTTGTATTATACCACTACATGAGTGAAATTGCACAAATAGTTGTTTTTTTTTGTTGCCATATTACTGATGTGCAGAAATTCTGATGCTATATTTGGCATCAGAGTCAAAATGCTGTTATCATGACAACCCATGTCATTGTCCACATGCTGTACTGGATAGCCCAAAGTAAAAGACACAGGGCTGGATGAAAAAAACATGTCTCTCCCAATGCTGGACCATGCCAGTTAGATCACATTAGCATGCCATCCTGCTAATCAGGCTGCTAATTTTCATGTCGCCGAGAGCAGACTCTCTCTCCTCTGAACGTTCAACTGATGTGTATTAATTCAGCTGATTTTTATTCTCCCAAGCGCTTCACGATTAAGACAGAATCCGATCCAAGCAAAGCAGGAGCAAGTGAAGGTTGAGGGTTTCTTGCTCGAAGAAACAAATGTGGACATCTAGGATCATATACTGTATATCAAACCTCTCAGTATGACTCATGGTCAAACTGTTATTGTAAAAAATTACTCACAGCTTGCAGTAGGCAGTGTGGCTGAACAAATTTTACCCATAAATGTCATTCCTATATATCTCTGAAAGCAGGTCTACTGTAAATAATCTGTGCTGACATTCTTAGGTTAGATCTATCTACTGAAAGTTTTTTATAAACAATATGGACTCATTTTTTTCGCGTTTGTTATTTTATATCATTGTACACAGTTTTCTGTTGTGAATCATTGTCCTTATTTGTCGTCATCATGTACAATTATTGATTAACTTTTATTTTATGATTCGTTATTATTTCCTTGGGAATTAATAATGCTATAAGCTGTAAACACACATTTGATCTTCTGATGTATAACTTTTTTTTGCAATCCAGCAACCTCGCTACCGTAAAGCATCTTCCCAGAGGAGTGGAGATTATTCTAACAGAAAATGGGGACTGAATGTGGAATGGGATGTTCAAAAAGAAGCACGTACCATTCTTATGGTCAGGTGTCTACCAACTTTTGTCCATATAGTGTACTGTATGTGGGTACAGGTTGGAGAACACCAGTGAACCAATACAAGCAGGAGAACCACCATGCAGGCAGTGATGCCAAATCTTTACAACTATACAGTTGGATATTTCCGACAAGTGTGTAAAAATCACTCCAGTATATCACTGAAATGGTTGGTCAACATGTCGATTATCATTTTGACAATTTGGAATATGTTGTCCATTTCTGAAACGTACTGCAATCATTTTATCAACTACTAATTTACCAGAAAGTGTCGTGATCTCTTCTATGTTTTTGGAAAGATACAGGAATCTCAGTTGCTTGTCTTTTTAACGTGGTGGTATCAAAATGTTTTTTAAATTAGCTCTGTTTACAAGAAATGTCTATATGTATTTACATTTACACACTATCACCTTCAAAAAATAGTCCCCTTGCACAGCAATACAGCGCTCCCAGCGTTCCTGACACTTCTGAAAAGTGTCCCGGAAGTCTTCTTTTCAAAGCGTGTCAAGCACCTTCTGTGATTTGCAGCGGTGTCCAAACAGAGACCCTTGAGCCAAATCTTCATCTTCAGGAACAGAGTGAAGTCTGCAGGAGCCAACGGTCAGCAGGGTGCATGCTTGCAAAGGTGTTCCTGATCTTTCAGCATCTTCCGACGATGTTCTTCCGCTCTTGAAGCGGAACATGCACATGCTCAGAATAGCTCCAGATAACACCATTAGTCTAAAACTTTTGATACCATCTCGTACATGTATGAGACAAAACCCAAACCATGTCAAAATTCATGAATCATTTCCTCTGAGAGATTTGATGATTACAGTCTCTAAACTCATAACCTTTTCTTTTTGTCCCCTGAACGATAACTACTCAGCCATAAGAGCTGGTTTTTAGCCTCTACTCATGAGTTTTTTTCTAACACTGCTTTTGTAACAGTACATTTAAAGGACGTACAAGACCTAAGTGACAAAGCTAACGTTGAACGCCAACTACTAAGTCCACCAGAAGCCACAAACCGAGGTTTGATTTGCAAAATGTTAAATTATTGTGCTTGCATAATTCACAGCAGGAATATGATGACTACAAATGAAAAAAAAAAAAGGATTTTCTTATCAAATCATAATTACTTTTCTCGTTCCTGCGTTCTGCGGGTTTTGCACAGAGGTGGGACTGTGTGTCTTTCAATATTACGTCCTCACTCTTAACCGGCACAAACTATGGCCCGGTTTTCATCCGCGACGTTTAAATCCCTGTCTGTGTCGCATGTCTCGAATAGAGCTGCGAGATTGAAGGTAACTGCAAAGCATCAGAGGGAATTCATTTAATTGATTAATTAATAAAGCCCCAGTCTTCCCGTTTTATTTGCTGCTCACCGGTCTTCCCGAACAAATTATTTTTTAATCACGGAGCACTCATCATAGCGTAGTGTATTCATTACTGAGGTGTTTTTTTTTTTGTTGTTCTCTGTGACGAGTGATTGCCTCGCGTTCTGCGCCATGTTTTGGCCTTCATCTGGATTAAATAAAAGCTGAATGAAATATAAAAAATAGGTGGAAAAAAAACCTGTGTAGGGAGAAAAAAAATCTGAAAAGTCTGGAATAGAAAAGAAAATCAAAAAGTTCTAATGACTGCTAAGTGCTTACTCAATGTATTCCTATGAAAAAAGATTTTTCTCTATGATTATTAAAAATTGATCATGTTATCAACTATATTCTCATTGGTGGGTTTTTCTTCCATCACTACGTTGGTTTGAGCTCTGTAAAAGTAAAGAGTTTGATTTTTCAAGCAAAGCACACTTCATGTCACTGGCTCAGGAGGTCAGGTGACTCTTTTTGTCGTTGGCTAACGGGAAAAGGAAATATAAAAAATAGAGTTTGAGGTGGAGAGTGGAAAGGGAGAGCTAGTTTGGATGGGGGTTTGAAAGCTTTCAGAAACACTCTGCCAGATGTGCAGATGACGAAGGATCAGTCACACTGAGCCAAGAGGTCCTTCGGGTTTCGGGCTAGTGGAAAGCTGCAAGCATTCAGCAGCCTACCAGCAGGAGACTTAAACTACAATTAATCGATCGTTCTGCGTTTCAACTGCACTTCGGTGCTTATCGGTGGCAAATATTCAGGAACACAAGCGTCACAGCTCGAGGAACATGTGCTCTTCTCTTTCCTCACCATTAAGGTTGCAAATTAAATGTTAAAGCATGACCAAATTATTTTTTAATGGGTTTAATGCTCTTCAAACTCAGTAAACAGGGACTTATTTGTACTACAGTCTGTTAATTTGGTGGAATCTTCAAGAATTTGACCAGTGTCAAAATCACAACTGATTACTATCAAAGATATTATTTATTTTCTATTAAACATATTCATGGACAAACGTTTTTTGAACATCCCGTTCCACAGTCAGCCTCCATTTTTTGTTATAATAACCCCCACTCTTCTGGGAAGATGTTCCACTAGATTTTGGAATGTGCTTGTGGAGATTTGTGCTCATTCCACCACAAAGGTGTTAGTAAAGTCAGGTACAATCTGTTCAATATGGTTAGAGCTCTAAAGCAGGCCACTCAAGATTTTTCACTCTAACATACATGAAGCATATCCTTATGGAGCTGGCTTTGTGCACAGGACAAAGTCAGGTTTGAACAGGTTTTGGTCTCCTAGTTCAAAAAAAAGGGAAAATGTTATACTACCACATCCAAAGACATCCATTACAATTATGTGCCTTAAACTTTGTAGAACCACAAATGACATAATACTTATGTCCATATGGTGTACTTGAATTATAGTTTTTCTATACAGTAAATTATAGTCCAATTATATTTAGTTTGGTTTAATTAATTCAACAATTAGCCTGTCATAAATAATCCATAAAAAATATCTTTCATAAAATAAATCTGTATGGAGGGGGGGGTTATTTATTTATTTATTTATTTATTTATTTATTTATTTATTTATAAGACCTCCACCTTTGAGGTACCCACTATTTGAGTTGAAACGAGTTTGTACAACTCGAAAAAAACACCCTACCTCCACCGAACGAGGTAATTTCACTAATAAGGCAGAACAAACAGACCTCATGTCTCATAGCCTGTTAGCAAACACACAAGATTATCTAGTTTACCTACCACTTACTGATTGAAGTGCCACTCAACCCAATTTGTTTGCCTCTGTATCTTATTGCGCTACAGCTATCAGACAACTACCTTCAAGATCCTGAAGCTTGTTGCCAGAAAAGTGTACAATAAAATACAAGATTCTCTATTTCCCCTGAGTGGAGTGCCTAAAGCTCGGGGTAGGAGAAATAGTTATAAGAAAATAGAAGAATACCACTGCAGTAACAAGTAATACGATCTAAAGCTTTTTTCTAAAAACAATTTAAGTCTGCAGTGTTTTTCTTTCGCTCGAAAATAATAATTTGTAAATAAAAAAAAATAATTTCTTTCGGTACAGCCATCTAGACACATATTCCAATATCATCAAATAAATTCACTGCTTTCTAAGTAGTCAGTCTGCCTGAAAACACATATCCTTAAAGAGTGTAAAAAAATAAAATACCTTTCTGAGTATATCCTTTACAGTTTCTTCACATCTTGTCTTAATGCCTGGTTTATCTCGAGATCATTTTCCAGGAAGAGACCACATCTTTTTCTTTTTTTACTAAACACAGAGGGGGGAAAAATCATCATCTGCCACTGCTTCTGATTGAAGAGCTTAATAAATATCCTGAGTAAAGTGTTGCCTCAGCAGGATTACCAATCTCTGGGAAACTTTCCATCAAACTCAGGAGCAGAAGGCACCTTAACAACATCTTTGCCAGTGATGAATCCGTGGCAAATAATAAAAAAAAATAGATTTATTCTCCGGACTGCTCTATAAACAACCACCTGAACATTACTTACATCCTAGTGTCACTGTATTCATCCTATCTCACAACCTACATGCTATAAATTAAAACATGTGGAGGTTGAAATAAATTGTGTTTGTGTAGGGCTTGTTAGAACGTTTTTCATGCGATGGTGTATTTCCTAGTAGTGTTCTGTGTATTTATGACCAAAATCTAAATGTGTATATACCACACTCTTTGGGATTCACTCCAATTATGTAACCCGTTCACATTCCCTGTCAGACTGAGAGCTCTGAAAGTCAGGATCGGCTTCACCTCCCTAAAAGTTGGAACTGGATCAAATTGGCTCTCGTCCTTCACCTTCATAATCAAAGCAGGGTTTCCTTTTTAATCCTCTCCACGACATCCAATTAGCTGAAAGTAAGTTCAATGCTTGATATGATTTGTGTCAGAGCGCTCGCGTTTGTAAATTGTGTTTGCTCTTGCAATTACCCAATCAGCCAACCGAGTGGCGGCAATGCGGGGTATAAAACTGTGCGGGATGAGATTATAAGAAGAAGAAAAAATCCGATTGCAGTGATTTTGACCCTGGCATAGTGGCTGAGGCCAGACGGTTTAGTCTTTTTAAACTGCTGATTTGCTCAGGTTTTCACACAACAGTCCCCAGAAGGGTGCAATCAAGAAAAAACATCCAGTGAATGGCAGTGCTGTGGATGGAAACGGCTTGCTCAATTCGAGTTGAGTGGCTTTTACTGTCATTTCAACCATTACACAGCTGGCACAGTAAACATGAATTGAAACAACTTCCCTTAGGATTGAGGTGCTACATAAAACACGGAACTACAACAAAAAAAATAATACACTGAGGGGTTACTGAGTTTTTTATTGATGATACAGGGTATCAATAAGTGAGGTACAATGGGTTCATTCTCAATTTAAAAGTGGACAAAATGTTGATCAGTCAGAATCTGGTGTGAAAAAAACATATTTTTTGCCTTCCGTCCACACTGAGACGACGTTTTTAGTCTACAAAAACGTAGCTTCTGGAAACATTTTTAATCATGTCCTCAACAGAAAGAGCAGGAAAGTAAATAAATGCCAGGCGGAAATAACGCAGATCGAAGAGTGATCTGATGTGGATGAGCAACATTTAGGAAACATTTGGAACGAAGGTGTGGACATTTTTAGACAAAAACACTGTTGTTTTATTTATCCGGATTAGTGTAGACATATTTTTACTGACCACACTCATCTCTTTAAAGCCATAATTTATCTAGTTCCTAATGACTACCTTATCATTATAAAGAACAAAGTCACAAGGCACAGGTAGTCCCACAGTGGGTCCAGAAACGTGGCAACGAGTTCAGTGTGCTTTGGTCCAGTCTCCAGATTTGAGTCTATTGGAGCACCTTTGGGATTCTTAAAATGGCAAATCTCAGTTTGACAACATGGATCAGAACCTCAAACACCTTGTAGAATTCAGACCTTGAAGAATCTAGGTTGTTTCCTAACATCCAGCAGCTCCGAGATGTCATTGTGAAGGAGTGAAAAAAGGATCCCAACAACAACCTGTGCAGCTCTGGTGAATTCCATGCCAAGGAGGATTAAAGCAGTTTGGACACAGTTTTGACATGTTCACTTAGGGTGAACTCACTTTTGTTGCCAGTTATTTCAACAATAATGGCTGTATTTTTTAGTTAATTTCAGAGGACAGTAAATCTATACATGCTGCACATTGACTAAAATATATCCAAGTTTCTATAGTATTGTCACTTCAAAAGATCTACTAAAATGTTTGCTGAAATGTGAGGGGTGTACTCACTTTTGTGAGCTACTGTACGTTTTTCCGAATGAAGTTACAAATTCAGAGGATGGAAACGCTTTTTGGAATTCGGATTAAGTGGCATTTACTGTCATTTCAACCATTATACAGCTGGCACAGTAGGCCATGAAGTTGTACTATTGGAGCACATTTAGGATTCAGGTTCTTAAATTGACAAACCTCAGATTGACAACAGAATCTCAAACACCTTGTAAAATCCAAGCTTCGACAAACCAAGGCTGTTACCCAGTATATACTGGGCAACATGGTACATACCTTTGTTTTCAATTAAGTAAAAAGATCAGTGCATCTACAGTCTGTCCAACATTAAGCAGGTATGAAAACTCATACAACATTTCAATTTGGCATTGAATGGATGGCAGATGGAGGAGAAAACCTGAATTTTCTGTAGGGCCTGTTTAAAGCAAAATCCGATTAACTCCACATGAAATAAAAGAGAGATTACTGGAGGAATGAGTGAATAAAGTCTGCACAGCACACAGATTATACATATGCACTATGAGTAGGTGCGTGGGAGAGGTAATTGTCTTAAGAGGGCGGGGGAGAGAACAGAGCGAGGCACTCGCCTGCCAATCAGAGATCAAACGTCAAAAATACAACGTGCCTTTGCACTACAGACACCTGCCTCGTTCAGAGAGCCGTATGCTGATCTCAGCAGATAGGTGTGAATGGTGCTTCTGGAGTAATTGCTTTGTTTATCCAACACAGAAGGCACTTTGCGTGACTAATAAGTAACATTCGGTCAACGATAAGATTAGTAGGTGTGTGGAAATATGCCACGGAGTACACGTTAGTGTGGAGATACAAATAGTCTCGAAACGCATACCATTATATCACTGTCAGCACACACTTTCATGAAAGGACAGGGAACGGTTGAGTCGTTTCGTTTCGTGCCGTGTCGTGTCATGTCATCTGACTGCAACCTTGTGGGAAGAACTCCTGAAAGACGTACTGCCGGCATTTCTTCCAGCGGGAAGAGGGACGCAAATTCATCATCATCCACAGCTCAAGGCTGTTATCTGTTGTCAGTAACTGAGCCGTGCACTCTTAATGCGCATCTTAATGTGCTTCTCCTCCATTCACATCACCCACGCGAGAGAAAGAGTGCGTCTTCAATCCGGGCAGAAACCTCTGTTTTTTTTTTTTATTGTTTTTTTTTTATTGTGGGGATTACAATCCGTATATTTGGAAATGGTTTAAAGCTTCGATTGGACGTTTCCCGTAATAACGCCAAAGTTTAGCAGAGAACCTTTTCTTAATGGGTTGATAAACATATGTATCTTTAGACAAAGCTTTAAAGTAATCATGTTAAATATGACAAACACTGTAATGTGTAAGCCAGCAGGTCCTTAGACATGTTTGACAACAACAAAAACAATGATCTCTACTTGCATGAGGGTTTCCCAGATCGAAAGAAATTTCACGACTTTCCACTGAAGGTGTGGCTTCTAATATACTTTCTATGCAATCATGCCCTATGCTGGAATGTACACCACACACTCATTTGTGTCTATGCTAATGAACTTAGCCAGCTAGCTAAACAATCAATAGATAGACAAGAGACATATGAGCAGATGTGCGATGTGATATGATTCACCACTCTTACGATCGGATTTCGATTTGATTCATTGTAAATTAAAAAAATATGGTACAGATAGTTCACTTTTATTTCTTCGGTTCAAACAGACAGCAAATCATAAATTTATTTAAGTTGACTTCTAAGGCATGGCCCCTTTCACAAAAAAAGCCTTTGTAGTGCAACAAGAAAAAAGATTAAATAAAACCAGAGGTTCTTTTTCCCTGTTCGGTGTCTAAGAAGATGCAACTCTACCTCTGCCATGTTCATCTGTATTCTATGTGACTCTCAGGACATGCCTCGTCTCCGTAGTGTTGGATTACGTCATATTCACGTAGCAGCTGTGGCGCTGAGGGAATGCGCTTGAGAAACAGCTTAGCGACGAGAAATCAATCTACATATAATTAACAAAACATTGGTCACTTTATAAATAATAACAGTATAACTCATCTACTAATAATTATATATTTGTTACACATGTGGTTATACGGTAGCTTTACTGTTTTTATCCCATGCGCGTACGTGGGATCTTGTCGTTGTTCTGCCGATCGGTTTCTCACCACTGCAGTTACGACACTGACAAGTAGCTCGGGAGATCACAACACTTGGTTTATTGTATATCAGGAGCTAAAACTGTTCTTTTCTACGATTCAAATCGCTGTTCTAGCGGTATTATCTCCAGATCTTATTTAAAGTTGTAGTACACTGTTTAAAACCTTAAATTTCACTCTCTACATATAAATTAATCGTTTTTTTTTTACAGATGCAATCATGTTAAAAAACGTTGCATCGTGATACAAACGCCAACTTGTATCCGATGCAAACGTTGCATCACATCGTTGCATCACATCGTTGCATCACAACATTTATGTGGATGCACTGATGCGAATCACTGAATCTAACCATCTCTACTGTCTATACAATCGTGCCATATGCAGGAATTTACATCATACACAAGTTTGTGTCGGTGTTAATCAACTTAGCCAGCTAACTAGCTCGCCGCTCTTTAATACATTACTACCTTCACTACCATTTTTCTACTTAATTAGGGTTCCATGTGCATTCCAGAGCACAGGGGTAGCGCATTAAAGTTTTCACTTGCCTGGTGCACTAACCCTAATGCATTTATAATTTGTACACCCCTGGCTCTGTATTCCTGTGACTGCGAGGTGAAAGTGCAAAATGGCGAGTTTTAACTTGAGGCAGTTTAAAGCATATAATAATCCAAAAATCTTTTTTTAAAGGGGATTATAAATAATTAAACTTTAGGCTGCTGTGTGGTTTCTTGGCCAGATGTTGGGGAATGCATACATAGATCATGCACATGAAAGCAATGGTGTATTTTTGGCTACGGCAACATCGCTCATCATTATTACATTTTGTTCGTGTTCTCATCAGACATCATGCTCTGCTATAATGGAGGAGCTTCCTAAGCATTCATTTATATGTTAGAAGAAAAAGAAGAGAGTCAACTATGAAGCTTACTAACAAATCAATTTTCGGAAAATCATCAAGAATCCAACACTCCTGAGATTCTCTTGTGCCTCCATTTGTTCTTTTACATTTATTCCAATGAACTCTTTGAAAAAAGCTACGGTTTGATCACGGTAATGATTCAAATGTTGAATGTAAAATTCAATGCACAAAAATCTAACACATATCTGAGTGCACATAATTTTCAGGGATGTTTTTTTTTGTCACTATTTGGTTATCTGCCACACCTCATGCAGCTCATCAAGAGTCCGATAACAAGCTCATAAAAGGAAGCAGGACTGATAAGGCAGAAAGAGTATTTGTTTCATTCTTGCTAATTTCCTGACCAATGATTTCTTGTTAAGATTAGAAAGCGTAATATATTGTCAGGTTGGGCCCATCCTCTTTTCTTTTTTTTTTACCCAAGAATGGATGAGAATTGGTCTATCTGTTGTTAGAGAGTCTGGTGTTTTACCAGTTGTTTTCTAATTTCATCAAATTCATGTATTACAAATTTTATGGAGTGTGAATAGGCATCCTGAGGCAATATGGCAATCATTGTGACAATAACATCATGCAAACTAGTGGCTAAATTCTTCTGTAAGTTTGTATGTTTTATGGTGTATTACTTTGAATTAAGGCTGCAGCAAATAACTTGAGTAATTCAATTACAAAAATTCATCTAGGGAAATGTATTTGACTAAATTTAGTCTATTTAACCAAACACGGAACACTGTGTTTCCCATGGACCATTTTTACTGATGCACCACCCGCTAAACTCTGGAGCTCTCTGGACAGGTCAATACAGAAGACGCTGCAGAATTAAAAATGGAGGAACGGGAAGAAAACAGCGAGGGACGAGGAGGAGATTCAGGCTAAAGAAAACAGCAACGATCATTTCTATACATAAAGAAAAAGTAGCACAGCGTGTTAACCCTTTTTAAAGTAATTTGAAATAGATTTTAATATTTTTAGTTATATAGAGTGCAGTCAAAAAGTCAATCAATAATAATTATGTTTCATTAAAAGAATAGTTTCCCATAACCTACTTTACGTGGCCACTGCAGAGGGACTTTTTGAACGCACTGTATTTGTATTTTGATTTAATACGGCAATTAAATGACATCATATTCAATTTCAACAATAAAAATTTACATTTTTCTAAAAAGAAAAAAAATAATTACTTGTTCATTGTGTCATTGTGTTCAAATGTGTCATTTAAGAGATTTTAAAGTTATTTGAAAGACTTTGTGGTCTTTATGAGGGTTTTTTGAGGTCATTTGAGGGACTGCTGGGTCATTTAAAAGATCTTGGGGGTCTTTATGGGTGCCTTTAATGGCATATGGCAGACTCTGAGGTCAGAGAATGTAAGGTAATTTGAGAGTTTAGGGTCTTTATGAGGGTATTTTAAGGTTATTTTAGAGACTTTGTCATCATTTAAAAGACTTTGGGGTCTTTATAGGGGACTTTGAGATCAGTTGAGAGTATTCAAGGTCAATTAGGAGACTCTGAGGTCATTTGGGGACTTTATTTATATTATCATAACATAATTTTAAAAAGAAGTAGAGAAAAAACAAACATGAATGACAGATAGTTGATCCTATCCACGAAGGTGCCAATAATTCTAAAGTTATTGGTAAAGCCTGAGGGTCATCTTTGATTCTGCAGAATCACTGATGTTATTTTTAACTTTGTACCAAATCTTTTCCAGACTATCTGTAAATAACGGCTTTTTTAATGCCTTGTACCTCCTGGTTTATATTTAGTGACAGAAATAAGCTTGTGTAACTAAAATAAAGAACTAGAATCCATCATTGGGTCCAGAATGACATTCGTCACCCTGGTGATCGCAATCATTTTCTAAAATTCAGTTAAGTTAATAAAAAAAATAATGATTGAAGTTTCTGCATAATAGAGTACACTGATGAATGACAACGCAGCAGAATTCTGAAATCCGATTGGTCAGAAGGGAATCGGGTTTCTATAAGCACCACTCCGGTGTGGCAAAGGAATAAAAGACTTCAGGGCATGCTGTTATTAATCAACTTTCGAGCCGTAACGCACCACCCCGTCGTTAATTCTTTTCCTATAACGGCGCACCCCGTCGCGTTTCGTTCCTCACACAATGCACTAATTAACTTACATCTTAATCAGATATCATGACTATAATTAAAACATTGTACGAAAAGGTAGTTTGTGGGAAGTTCTAATTTTCACTAAAAACACTCAAAGTGAAACAGAGCTACAATAGATTTTTGCATTTGCCTTTGCATTTCATGCTCCAGGTGAATCTCTCTATTGGGAGAATCTCTCCATCTCAAGTTAGACTTTAGGAATGAGGGTGAAAGTAAGTCTGGTTTGCTTCTTTCATCTTTCTGAAGTAATACGTTCAGAGGCTATGAATGAGACGGTGGAATCAGCAGGAAACCCTACATTTTAGCTTATTAATGTTCAATTATGTGTGCGGTGTGAGGCAGGAGCGAACTAATTCCACGTTATCAGCCGTGATTGAAATTCATGGACGCTGACTTGAGGTGACTCTCCACTCTCATGACTCAACCGATGTCTTTTTGCGCGCTTGTAAATGAGCGTGTGGTCCGTAACAGTGGGCTCGTAGAGCAGGTTTGAAGGTAATTGTAACGATAAAAAAAAAACAACAAAAAAAACTGAAAATATCTGTCTGCATTTATATAACCAGTTATTAATGGGAACGGTAGAATCGCAAGCATGCTGTAAGGAAAATGGAGGCGCATACTGAGCAGTGATGTAGAGCACATTATTCGACTCTGAGGGTTCTTCAGGGGGTCGTTAGATGGATAGCGGTTGCAGCTTTCTGATGGAACCATTTCTGAATGGTAAAAAAGAAATGGGGAGCTTCATAAAACATTGGACTGTTTCCCCAGAAGAGCAAATCAAAGCAGGATAAAAAGTGCATAAAAAATTCACCAGAATGTTAGAAACAGTATGAATTGTGCTGCTTTGAAATTATTTCTAGCACAGTGTAAAGTAGCTTTTAGTATTTTCCTTGCATAAAGTGCATACCTAAGATAGACAGATTTTACGCATTTTACTGTACTTCACTATGCCTTAGCTTAGCTACAATTCTGCATGTATCTGGAACTTCCCTGGAGCCATGAACACCTTATCATTCTTCCCTCGAATAGCGTTCCCTGCCTAATACACAGCTCAAACAAATCACACAGGGATTTAAAGAGCTGGTCACTGGAAAAGCCATAGCGTATGATTTGCATCTTTTTTATCCGGACCAAACCTTTTAGTGAGCCCTCTGAGCCCTTATTCTGGATAAAGACCATGGTCATGAGGATAGAAATGCTTCATTAAAGGGGTCAGAGGGTCTGTATTGATTTGCAGGGACTATTACTTATAAGTAGACACATTAAAAACTATAGCAAGAAAATATTGTGTCCAAAAATCAATATACATTATATAAACTATATTGCTAAAAATTTTGGGACACCTGACCTTTCCTGCCATATGTGGTTCTTCTCCAAACTGTTAACACAAAGCTGGAGGCACTCAATTGTATATGATGTGGTATAATAAAAAAGCATGACAGTTCCCCTGTGCACAAAGCCAGCACCATGAAAACTTTTGGCAATATAGTGTGTGTGAATATATATATAATAATTCCTTCCACTCTTCTTGGAAGATGTTCCTCAAAATTTGGGAGTGTGCTCTCTCTCTCTCTCTCTCTCTCTCTCTAGATAAAGTTAATGAGTTTATCCATTTTAGCTCTGTAACTAATTACCTACATCATGTTCTCCACTCAGATTTGGTAGATTTGATTACTCTGACTATCAGATCAAGGTAAGATGATATGTTATATCTACACCAGACAATCCTACAACCCATTATACATGTGTTCAAGCCAAACAGACCCATTAAATCAATGAAGTGTACTAATGAGCAATGCATGTAATCGATAATTGCAATCATCCATTTATCATTTATCCACTAATTCATTGCTGATCGAGAGACGTTAGAAATGGGTAAATTGCCTGTCATGTCTATTAGTACTAGTAAAAATCCATGTCTATGATTATGCTAAATTTTGGTCCGATATGTGTGTATATTACATATAGAAGGAAACAGTATGTGAACAACACGGCTGTACTCTGTTATTATACATGTAGAAGTGTGTTCCTCTTTCTAATGCACATTCTAAATCTAATGCATACATAAACACAGTATATGTCACGTTGTATGTCACGTGAATAAAAATTAGACCAAGTGTACGATGATTTAAACCATCTCTTGAAATTTTGCAGATTTTTTAAATTTTAAAAATGTTTATGATTTATATATTTATATATATATATATATATATATATATATATATATATATATATATATATATATATATATATATATAAGTTATATAAGTTATATAGTTATATATGAGTGGAAAGTAATTACCTGTATATTAAAAACATTTCTACAGCTAGAACTTTTGTTTAATGGGAATTCAGTAGTGTTAAAAAAAAGCAGATATAAAGAACAATAGAAAAAGAAATCTTGTTTTTTATAGAATAGAATAAGAAAGAAGTGTATAGTAGTACATGCACATATATATATATATATATATATATATATATATATATATATATATATATATATATATATGTGTGTGTGTGTGTGTGTGTGTGTGTGTGTGTGTGTGTGTGTGTGTGTATACACATTACATACATATACATATATTCCATATTGTACTATGTATACTGAATGCTGTGGCAAGTAATCAAATATCATAAAAATCTGCTATAATATTTATTATGTGTATCTTATTTCTGACAAAACTTTTACCCTGGCTGTACATGTCAAGCTATATAAATAATTTGGGTATATATATTATCTGATTTCTGTATGTATATATATATATATATACTGTATATGTACTTGTATACTGTATGTGTGTGTGTTATGGTATACAAATATATACATATATAAAACATTTCTATAGCCAACTTTTTTATAAAGGAAATTCAGTAGCAACATAAAAAATGTTGAATCATCATAAGAATGAAAGACTTACGTGATTTCAGGCGGTCAGAAGTCCTATCAGCAAATCAGTTCTGTCAGAGAGAGAGAGAGAGAGAGAGAGAGAGAGAGAGAGAAAGAGAGAGAGAGAGAGGGAACAGAGGGAAGAGGGAAGAGAGAAGAGACGAGAATAGTGTCTCCACTATGGGCACGCGAGGTGTAAGCATTCCGTGAGCAAGCAGACTCAACACTGACTGGGTTTCTTGTGTGCAAAGTGAGAGCGTGTGCAGGAGAGAGAGAGAGAGGGAGTGTTAGAGAAAGAGAGAAAGAGAGAGAGAGAGAGGGTGAGAGGAATGGAGTGAGTGCTCGCTGCACATCTCCTGTGAAAGGCGTTGCTAATTTGCCAATTATGACGCTTTGGAGGTAAAAATTTTAATTGTTTTTGGTCACTTTCCCACTTATACTCAGTTCATGTGTCTAAAATGGAGATAAACAAGAATAATTTCTTGAATGAAAACGATAAAACTAGAATATAGAAATTAAGGGATAGAAAGGTCAGGGTCAAAAACAATACAACTAGATTTTGAATGAAGTGCAGATGTGGGCAGTTGCACACAGTGCAATGTCGAGGTTGTGGGTGTTGTGCGAACATATCCAAGTTCTTGTCCTTGGTGCTGTCCATGTTGATTGTCAAATATCCTGTTGTGTTCCACATTATTCTCTTAGTTCCTGGGCTTGGTCCAGCACCACTTGCTAGACTGCAGTTCATGGAGCTCCGTGAGAATGGTACTCTCAGGTGATTGCACCTGATCTCACAAACTCACCTATCTGCTGGTCAGGATTCTCTCGATGGTGCAAAATGAACAGTTCCTTACCACCTTATAGGGCTTTTTAATGATGCTAAATCGTCTCCCTCACCAGGATGTTAATATGATAGGACCAAAACAGGTCTTGCTTGATCTCAGCAGCAAAGGTGGTATCAAAAAGGATCTAGTTTTATAATCCGGCAACAGATGGCAGCACGCACAGTCACATGGAGCACTGACCTTCATATGTCAATGTGCAATTAAACAGGGATGGGTTTAATCCTCAAGTCCTCCAAACTGGTGTTGAATTTCTTTAGAAAATATAGTGTTAAATGCTGAACTGTGGTTACCAGTTAGCAGCATTTTAACAGTTTTTTTTCTGACTGTGGAGATAGCTCCAGGCTATGAATAAGAGGTATTTAATGGTATCATCAAATACAAGTATGCAAATTGCAATAGATGCTGGGTATCAGATAATGAAGAGGTGATGAAGTCTCTGACCAACCTTTTTGAAGCACTTAATCACACCTGGGGTCACAGCTACAGGGCAAACCATACGTCTAGGTCTACATTATTAAACTTTCTTTCGGCTTCTCCCATTAGGGGTCGCCACAGCAGATCATCCGCATGTTTGATTTGGCCAATGTTTTTACGCTGGATGTACTTATGACCAGGTGACCCAATAATGTTGGCAGTTTAGTGTATATTAGGTCTCTTTAATATATATTTATTCTTTAAAAATGGTCAAGCAGAAATGCGTGCTGCATTAATTGTTAATAAAATTAGTGCCATTAAAATGAATTTCTGTTAACTCATTATTATGGCCCTTAATTTTAATCAGTAATCAGTAATTGTTAATTTCAACAACCCTAACATTCGCGGCTTCTCATTTGGAAACTAACTAACAGCAAGTTGTAAAATTCGCGGGAATCCGCAGCGGGACCGAATGTCCAGAAACATTAAGAATAATATTTTAAACTATGTTTTCACTAAGAAATTTCATAACATTTTTTAAAACACTATTGTATTAAAGTGACATACTGTCTAGATAAATTCACTAAAGTACGTCCAAAATTCACGGATTTTCAGAACTTACTTAAAAATAATATTAATGGTCACTATATATATATATATATATATATATATATATATATATATATATATATATATATATATATATATATATATATATATACAGTACAGACCAAAAGTTTGGACACACCTTCTCATTCAAAGAGTTTTCTTTATTTTCATGACTATGAAAATTGTAGATTCACACTGAAGGCATCAAAACTATGAATTAAAACATGTGGAATTATATATGGAATTATATACATAACAAAAAAGTGTGAAACAACTGAAAAATGTCATATTCTAGGTTCTTCAAAGTAGCCACCTTTTGCTTTGATTACTGCTTTGCACACTCTTGGCATTCTCTTGATGAGCTTCAAGAGGTAGTCACCTGAAATGGTCTTCCAACAGTCTTGAAGGAGTTCCCCGAGAGATGCTTGGCACTTGTTGGCCCTTTTGCCTTCACTCTGCGGTCCAGCTCACCCCTAAACCATCTCGATTGGGTTCAGGTCCGGTGACTGTGGAGGCTAGGTCTTCTGGCGCAGCACCCCATCACTCTCCTTCTTGGTCAAATAACCCTTGATGCCTTCAGTGTGACTCTACAATTTTCATAGTCATTAAAATAAAAAAAACTCTTTGAATGAGAAGGTGTGTCCAAACTTTTGGTCTGTACTGTATATGACATAGGTATTAACAGTATTGTCAGATTACAGATTTAAAGTGTTGCAGTGTGATTGACAAGTTAGAAGTAGAAGACATCTAGGGTCTTGATCGCAAAACCAGTGAAAACCTTGGATGAACTGGAATGCAGACTGCAGACCGGGCTAATGCTCAAGTGGCTTATTGGACAAAGCAACATTTCAAAATCCAATAGAAAGCCTGCAGGTTATAAGCAACAGGGGAATATATCTGGAATGGTATTGTTGGGGAACCACCAGCCACGCCCCTTTTGGCTCTTAGCACACTTGCAGCACCTCGCCTTCATACTAATCACCTTCAACTGTCTCCAATCTACACCCTCCCTTTATAAGGCTCCCCGTTCGCACTCACTCACCGTCCGATCTACGGTTCATTCTGGCGATTATCCCTGGACTACCTGTGTTTCGGAATATACCCGTTTTCCGGAACATGCTGCTTCCTAGCTTCAGTTTGTTTCCCATATACTATACATAGTAACAGATAATATACATTATTTTCCAGAAGGATATTCAAACTCTAAAACTGTGTCCTCAACATTAAAACATTTAAAATATCTCTATTTTTACTTGTTACAAATCAAAATCTGTTTATATAACATAGACATACTATGTATACATATTGTTTAGTGATTAAATTTACAGTTTTTCTTGTTGTAAAAAGACTTCTGGACATGAGATGAGATTGGTGGGCTTAAAAAGCTTAATGGGATGTGCTGACAGGTAGCCGATTTAATGTCATTGTGACCAAGGCAGCCGATGACAAGTTCTGGCACTGTCAAAATTTTTATTTTTTTTCCAGTGTAACCACACTCATGTAGAAGCCACACAATAGAGGACTTACATGAAACAAAAGCAGGTGCCTTAGTAGCCATGGTGAAACAAAGGATCGTGCTCATCACCAAAAAATATCTTTATTGCCTCAAGCTCATTTAAAAGTATTTCAAGTGTATTGTATTTACTGATTGATGACGAACAGGAGGTCGTAATGCTTTAAATCACTGGTCGATCGTCAGAGAAACTTAATCGTATAACGTTAAAAGATTGACATAATCATATAGCGATTATGGCAATATCTTAATGCGCAAAAGAGGCTGACTTGATATCTTCCCAGATCTCAGATGATTTCAGGAAAAACATATTTCAGTACAGTCATCTAAACCTCACTTATCACAACAGCAGTGGTACCTCAGCCAAAAGTGCTCTGAGTACAGTCACGTTTAATCTGAAACTGCAATCTTCCAATGAGTGCCACTGCAGATATAAATCTGGAAATATGGCTTCATCAGAGTGGAGTCAAAATTTGTCAGGGTTTGTTGCTGTCTTTCCACAGTCATATATGGGTCATATGAACGTCTAAGTGTGGGCCAACATTAGGCTATCACTCAATATGCTAACTGGAACATACCACTATGGAATAAAGGGGTTGAGATGATCAGAAACTTGCTGTCAGAAAATCGATTTAACATTAATGAGACCACATGTTTGGGAAAAATGTGGATTATCTATACCACTGTGTAGAGAGAACTACCATGTGACACAGGCATTACATACATTTGGTTTCATTTAGGCTGTTTTTATTCCAGATTCCAAATATGGTCACTTTAAAATATGGCTGCTTACAGTTACTGCGGCTGCCAAAATATACGTTTTCCATTCCCGAACCCAACTTATTCAAGTCAAGAATATTTAGCCTCGAAAATATTTATAATAAAACAAATTTTAAATCATGAGATCATGTTGGTGAGCTCAGTTATAAGGCTGATTAACACCAAGTCCCTTACCATGGCAGTTCCATGACCAATTATATCTTGTCACTGGTGGTCCATTTCCACAGATAGACAAGTGGTTTACTAAATTATTCATAAAAGCATTTGTCTATGTTTACAGTATTGTATGTATATTTGGTATTGTATGTATATTTGGTACAATACAATGGTATTTGGATATTGCTTTTGGAGAATTGGAACTAATACTGTATATACACTAATCAGGCATAACATTATGGCCACCTGCCTAATATTGTGTTGGTCCCCCTTTTGCTGCTAAAACAGTTCTGACCCGTCGAGCATTAACAGCATGAACTTCTTGAGCAGTTTAAGCTTCAGGAACTCGTATGATGGATCGGACCACACGGACCAGCCTTCGCTCCTCACGTGCATCAATGAGCCTCGGCCGCCCACGACCCTGTCGCCTGTTCACCACTGTTCCTTCCTTGGACCACTTTTAATAAATTCTGACCACTGCAGACCAGAAACCCACAAGAGCTGCAGTTTTCTGTTCTGTTCTGACCCAGTCATATAGACATCACAAGTTGTCCCTTTTCAAACTCGCTCAAATCCTTATGCTTGCCCATTTTTCCTGCTTCTAACACGTCAACTTTGAGGACAAAATGTTCACTTGCTAACTAATATGCCTACTAACAAATGCAATGATGGAGAGATACTCAGTGTTATTCACTTCAATGGTCAGTGGTCATAATGTTATGCCTGATGGGTGTAGTGCATACAGTATAATACTGTATATGATACCTTTTTATCAATAAGAAGTAAATGTAAGCCAAGGTGTTTACTGTATTTTTGTAGCATTTTTTACTACAACTAGTAAAGTCTGATATCATTTATATAACAGCACATTTTATATCAAATCATTGCATCATTGGCTATTTGAAGATGCATTAAAGAAAAACTCTTCTAATACCACTTCCAGTGAATGCCAACCAACTCTGAATCTTAGCACCATGCCTGGACCCATTAGACCATTCTCCAAAGCCCCTGGGAGCCCAAGGCCTGTTGTGTGTGATTCATAATAGTGAGAACTTAAGCAGTGTCTTAGTTACGCAACTGATGAGAGAGAACGAATCACACAAACCAGATTGTCCTTCAGAAACTGATTCTGCAGTCGGCTAGAGACATTCGTTTTTAGCCCAGGCACCACCTCAATATAAACACTTCATAAGTCATGGAGCGTGGAATATCATATCAGATATGATTTGCATTGCATCTAAATTCCATTGTGTGTGTTTTTGTGTGTAGCTGCGATTCACAATAGGGTTTTACTGGAGTGTGTGTTTGTGTGTGGGTGTGAAAAAGGAAGCCCATTCCATGACCTGTTTGATATTCGAGGTGGCGAAATATACTGACCGGAGTAATGATCAAGAACAAGGGAGGATGACAAGACAGAAAAATGCTCATGTCAGTGTGTGTTTGTGCGTGTGTGTGTGTGTGTAAGGCGGGGAATAATAAACAATTGAACAGGTTAGCTGGCACAGGAAGAGAGAGAGAATGAGGTGGTGGCAGTGTCCTGGCAACCGTGCGAAGCTCTTACGCAGGCTGTTACTTTTCTTCCTCGCATTCAATCTTCCCCTGAGCAGAAGATTCATCACCCGAGGAGCTTTATCCATTGTGTAGCTTTGTTCCCACTATTTTTCCGGAGCCAAGGAATTTTATTTTGTTGTTGCATAAATTGGCTTTTGAGACATACTCTTTTAATGTGTAAGTCACAGACATTTAAAATGCCTTAATACCTATTATATAGAATATGGGGCTTAGTTACCAGAAGACTGCAAGTTCAAATATTAAATACGTGAAAATAAACCATTTGAGCAATTCCATTAACCCACAATTGCTCGGCTATATGCTTGGCTTGTGTTTGGTGAAAGCATTTACTAAGTGTATACAGGTATAAAAAAAATCGAAAAAGTCTGAAAATGAGTGCCATCCAAATCTCCTGCCTTCCACCAAAAATCCCCACAGATACATTTCTCCTGATACCTCTCAATAATGGACCACGTATATCCTTTCAGCTCTATAATTATACTACAGGTGCCGGAATTACAGCAGAATGCACACATAGCACCTATTATTATCCACAATCAAATGCAATTACTCGCAGTTCCCCGAGCTTGCGATATTCTGTAAGATATCGTGAAATACGCTCAGGCGGTAATTATAACACGGTCAAACCTGTACATAAAGTGCATGTTATATTTTGTACACTGCAGTGGAGTTGATATATCGAATGCTTTTCTAATGCTCACATAATATTCTCCTAGTCAGCTCTTTCTTATTTATGGTATATACATGTAATCCAAAAGAAATAAATAAACAAAAAAATCCTCATGAATGACATTAGACTTTGAGCAAAAACATGCATACATATTTATAAAAAGATAAAGTGTAATATATTATACATGTAGATATTAACAACACACACACACACACACACACATTTGATTTGACACACACACACATATATATACATTTATCCCTGATAAGCAGCCGTGGCGACTGTGGTGAGGAAAAACTCCCTTAGATGTTATGAGGAAGAAACCTTGAGAGGAACCAGACTCAAAAGGGAAACCATCCTCATTTGAGTGACATCAAGAGTGTGATTATAGTCTTTAAACATGAGCACTGAAGTGTTTGATTATGAGTAATGTCCTTTCTACAGTCTTATACAGTTTTTGTGGTTTAAAAACTAGGAGCTACTGAGCAACTCTCAAACACTCAAGGAGCTCCAATGTCCAAACTCCACATTATGTGGATTAGCACTGGTACGTCTCTAGATAGTTCAGGATGTTTGCAGGTTTGACATCTACTTCTTTAAAGGTCCATAATCTTCATGAGGTGGAACGTGACTGGAGCTGGACAAACCTCAGGATGCCTTGGGTTGGGTAGAAAAAGTGAAGCAGTGGAGATGAATTAGCGTAGCTGCTGTTCATGATATTAACAGCACAAGTTGATAATGTGCATGTGATCAGATGTTCTGGAGCACAAGGTTATGATGTGATGTGTGTTATGTGTAGGCTTTGCTAAAAAGATACGTTTTTAATCTGCACTTAAACTGGGAGAGTGTGTCTGAGCCCCGAACACCGTCAGGAAGACTATTCCAGAGTTTAGGAGCTAAATGTGAAAATGCTCTACTGCCTTTAGTGGACTTTGCTATTCCAGGAACTACTAGAAGTCCGGAGTTTTGGGATTTCAAGAAGCGTGCCAGATTGTAGCGTGTTAGAAGACTGGAGAGATACATGGGAGATAAACCATTTAGTGTTTTGTAAGTAAGAAGTAGTTTGTAATCGATTCGAAACTTAACAGGTAGCCAGTGTAGGGATGATAAGATTGGGGTTATATGATCACATTTTCTCGACCTTGTGAGAAATCTGGCTGCTGCAGCCAAAGTTAGCTAGCTAAAGTCATTAAGGAGAATAAAAAAAAAAAATCTGAAAAATTTCCAAATTCTTATTTATTTTAGCTTTATTTCATTTTGCTAATATGTTTTTGACATACAGTTAAAAGTGTTTATCAACTTGATTGTTATCGTCAAATGCTAAATTCTAAAATGCAATCGATTAAGAGCCCTTCATAACAGCCCAACAGTAGTATCTCAGCGGTGCTGGGATTTGACCTTCCAACCTTCTAATTAGTTGTCTATTACCTCAAAACCTTTACCACTGATCAGTCAGTGGAAATAGCCCTCTCTGGTCTTATTAGTACAATGATTACCTTGCTTGTTTAACAATAATTTGATGATGATGTTTAAAAATTAAGCAATAAAGAGTTTTGTTGTCTTTGGTTGAAATACAAAACAGGAGTCTAATCAGTTCAGGCTCCTTGGATCTAGTCTAACATAGTAACGTCAGCCACCGTTACCAAAAAAACTAAACATTTTCTTTATAGCCACAACCTAATAATTGGAGATCGAGAATTTCAAAATATAGCTGCCACCATACAGTCATGTCAGCTGACCTTGGTTAGCAAGAGATTGTACATAACTGGACCAAATTTTCATGGTGTAAGTGCACATAGGTTGTCAAAAAAACAAAAGAACGCCATGATACACGGAAAGCAGTAATAGATTTGACCACACTCAGATCTCCAGAATTGACTTGAGAATCCGGATTCGCTCACAGTCTTGCTATAACCACAATACGCAGCTCTCGCTAATGGGACTCCGTTATAAGTCAAGTCAAGTCAAGTTTATTTTTATAGTGCTTTTTACAACAGACATTGTCTCAAAGCAGCTTTACAGAAATCAACAGTCAAGGTGAATGGTGTGTATTTATTCCTGATGAGCAGCCGTGGCGACTGTGGCAAGGAAAAACTCACTTAGATGTTATGAGGAAGAAACTTTGAGAGGAACCAGACTCAAAAGGGAAAGCATCCTCATTTCGGTGACATCAAGAGTTTCATCATAAATCACAATACAGACAGATGGCTATAAAAACCATCACTTAAACCCTTTCGCTTTGTGAGGTCGTTCTCCCATCGCACATTTCCGAGCCTTTATCCTCGGGTTTGGTTTTGTGTTTTTTATCTTCACCCAGTTCACTCAAACCGGGACTGTTTTCTGCTCTGACTGTAATAGTCTGCTTGTCTGTCTTGATTTGACCTTGCCTAGCTTGAGTATGACTCATTCGGGTCTTGGTCGATAACCCGCTTGCGATCGTATCCTACAGACGCTGTGTCATCTTGACTATATTCTCTGTTCATGTTAGCAATGAGCAGGATCCTGCTTTATATACCGAAACACACGCACAAACACACACAAAGTGTGAGGTGCAAGAGGTGTCAGTGTAGGCAGTTCAACACCTGTTGATGCAAACACCATTTGAAAGGTTATTCCAAAGGTTATTTGCTCTCAGAGCTACGTGAGTGCAGTATCCCTGGAAATGCAGTCCATTTAAAAAAAAAAAAAACATTAAATGCAATATTTTTTTCCACTAGGTTTTTATGTGTTTTTAAAAGGCGACGGAACGATGAGACCACAATTGCACAATTTTTTTTTATGAAGGAAAAAGGAAACGCAGACATCGAGCACCACATTAATGAGAGCTACTTGATGTGTGGTGGTGAGAGAAGATAAAGGCAGCCTGTTACACATTCAGCCTTTGCGCATCTCATGTATATTGCAATCGTTTCGCCTGTAGCGGGGCTTTTTTGTTATTGTTGTTGTTAGAGGGGGTTTTTCTGTGGGGAAAGCTGAGTTTGTGTTATACAGTAACGCCTTGAAGCCGGCACATACATTGCAAAAATAACTGTCGAAATATAAGAAATAATGCATGATTTAAGAAAATACAGACTAGTAACAAGTCAAACGATCTGCCAGTGCGGGAAGATAATTACACGTGGTAAGAAAACATATCTAGGCTTCAGAAAAGAACAAAAATGTCTTAAATTAAGCATTAAAACACTAATTTCAGGCAGTCGATTGAGTCTGATTACCTTAAAACTAGCGTGTTAATTATTATTTTTTTAAAACACTTTGCTTTTCTTAATTAGGAGGTTTATTGGATTAACAGATAATGTGCAATATGCATCAAAAGGAAATTAGACAAGTGCATAAATTTGGGCACCCGTGTCATTTTGTTGATTTGAATACCTGTAACTACTTAGCACTGATTAATTGGAACACACAATTGGTGAGCTCATTAAGCCTTGAACTTCATAGACAGGTGCATCCCATCATGAGAAAGGGTATTTGAGGTGGCCAATCGCAAGTTGTTGTTCTCTTTGACTCTCCTCTGAAGAATGGCAACATGGGGGTCTCAAAACAACTCTTAAATGACCTGAAAACTAAGATTGTTTAACATTATGGTTTAGGGGAATGCATACAACTGTACATGTAAAATATCTAAATTTAAGCTTTAATAACTAAGAAAAAAACCAGATAAATAATCTTAAAACAATCATAATAATCTTACACAATCTGCTCTTTATAGTATTTTATTCTTAAAATAAGTTCAATAAAATTTTTATGGCTAGAAATAAGATAAGTCTTGACTAGATATTCGTGTTTTGCTCAACTCATAGACATGTCATTTGATTCATTACACTGAAAAGATCCCATCTGTGCTTCCTTGCAGTGGTGTGACGGGTCGTTCATTAACGATTCTTTCATTTTGATAATGTGACTCAATAGAACGAGTCGTTTCAATGAATGATTCGTTCATTTTCTATTGGACGTGACTGAGCAAAGCATTGCAAAATCTGCGTAGGTTATGTACAGGAAACAGAATTGAATAGTTTACCTCATGAATCTTCTGGTCGGAGTCGTTCGTTCTTTTGTCATGTGACTCCCATAGACGCCACACAATGCAATACTTATTCTGTTTATCAAAATTTGTCCTTAGCTGCATTGTCGTATGTGAAACGTGTTGGGGGATCTGCTTATTGAAAATGTAACTTTTTATTTAATTTCTGATCAAAGGAACCAAATGAACTAAATGACCAAAAAAAGATTCGTTTAACGAGATTCAAAGTGCCAGGTCACTACAATGGTCGGATCTTCCCATCATTAGTGTATATTCTATCTAGGTCAGAGAGAAAGCAAGGACACAGTGAGCTTTGGATATATAGGACACAATCCCAGAGCTCCTCTTTTCTCCTGCACCAATCATAGCCGATGACCCCACTTTTACAAGCCAAACCTCACTTGACATTCCCTAACTGCCCTTTTTTTTTTTTCTCCCCTCTGTATCTCAATCTATGCGCTTGTCCACATGTTTTGCGTATCGCTCGCACACACCCACTCGACACGGAGTAGGTCTAAATAACTCTAATGTCATGTGGTGTCTATCTCAGCTCATCAGGCTTCTAATACCCTGTGCTATGGCTGTATGAGAAAGCACGATAAGGATGACAAAAAAAAAAAAAAAAGCCAGGCATCCACACAATGCAACAAACACACGCTCCCGGGGTTTTCGAATCGGGTCTCGGCTTTTGTGCTCTTCAAACACGACGGGGGAAACTGTGAAGAGATGGAAGAAAACTGATAAAGCTGCTATTATGCAATTTATCCGGTGTTTCGAATTAACATAGATGGGAGCTTGAACGATTAAAATCCCCCCTATACAAACAGGCATAAAGGATTAATGAAAAAAAAAGAAGAAAGGAGGATGAAAGAGGATTTTAGGATCATTTTCACAAAGAGCTTATTTAGTGCATGAACATGCCCTGTCCTGGATTAGTCCACAGAGATGTACATCAGGGTGGTTGTAGGATTCAGTAAGCACTGGTAGAATGGTCGTGTTGAAAATAAGTGCAAATGTCTGCACATCGATTCAGGTGAGGCTGTCAATAGTGTTAGAAACGCTAGTTTCAGCTTCACAAAAAGGAACATATTGACTAAGAACGGCAATGCTGAGATCACAGCGCCGTGTTTTCTTTGACGGTGCCTTTCTATCTGACCTGTGAATACTGTCTAATGGTGCTGAGCAACTCAATGCTCTAATATTTCTGCTCAACGTGGTAATTGAATGATGAATCGAATCAGGTGTAATTCAGCAGAAAGATCAACAAACCATGCTGAAAAGGGCTCGGGACACTCGCTGGGGTAAAAAACGCTAAAAATGGGAACCAAAAAGAACGCTTTAGCTCGTCTCGCTCGTTGCACTTGGGGGGATCTTTAAGGTAAAGCTTCTCCTTGGAACATGTTAATATTTTAATAATTTGATGAAACTACACTGAATGATATCCAGTGTCCACTTTTGCAAAACCTGGTTCCTCTCAAAGTTTCTTCCTCACAGGGATTTTTTTTCTCTCACATCTGTTTGCTCTAGCTCACATATTATGGATAAACAATAAAGGGACACATTTTGTGAATGTATTTATAACTGTAAATGCTGCTTAATGACATGGTCGACTGATAAAAGCGCATTAAAAATGTAATCAAACCCAATTAATTATTAATGACGTGTTTAGCAGGAGCTTCTGTTCTCACTCAGCGATTTCCAGCGATCTCAGCGTTATGAGCAATCCAACACAGGATTACTGGAATCGCAAACAAGTATCAGAAGCTAGTTTATGTACAGATGAAGTAGAGCAAAGTACTAAAGCTCTGCTGAGATAAAAAGATAAAGCAAAGGCTAAATCCCACCGGCACTGCTATAAGCAGGTAGTCAAATGGCATTGTGGGTAGATTGAGCAAAAATAATAAACATCATTGTCTTTTAAATAATGATCAGCTGATATATTGGGTCAAGACATGTCTGTAGTCTGATGTTTCCTTGCTTCCATTTCTACTGGACTTTCCATCTTTACCCTGCACCTACATCTACAGCATTTGGCAGACAGTCCTGATCCAGAGCCTGCATCTGTCTCTGCCTCTGCCTGCCAACGAATGATCTCATTTATACAACTGAGCAGTTAAGGGTTGAGGGTTAAGGGCTTTGCTCAAGGGTCCAGTAGTAGCGGCTTAGTGGTGCTGTGATTTTAACTCATGACCTTTTAAATAGAAGTCCAACATCTTAACCATTGAGCAAACTTCATGACTAAATTAATATCATTTGTACAGTACATAAACACTTGTAGGTGTGCATGTAGAAGAAAGTCTTTTGGCTTTCAGCTGGCTTCAGCTTGTTGGCATTTATTTTTCTAAGAAGCCCAAACTATGCCATATATGAGAAAATAGGGAGAAAAAAAATGGAAAATGCCAATGGCATAGATCTTCATTTCTAATGACACTGCTTTACTTAAAGCATGAAAGACTTCAGCAGGACCCACCTTTATGACCTTTATGTCAGTCTAATTTACATTTACAGCATTTGGCATTCATACAAATGAGCAGCTATAGGGTTAAGGGCCATGCTTAGGAGCTCAGATTGGCTAACTGACTCTCACCTACAGTATATACTTTCCTGACTTTGTCAGTAAGTTAGCTTCAGCCAAGTTTGAAAAATTACGACCAGCTTCATGTCTTTCATTAGAGGTAATTAAAATTACAAACATATGGCTGTATTGCTTATACTGTAGCTTGAATAGCTTTATTAGTCATTGAGCTTTATTTCACTCTCAATGGGATCATTTCTAATGATTTCATTGTACTATAATTTTCATTAAACAAGGAAACATTAAAAATAAAACTGCGTCAGTTAAACGTAATACAGAGTCAGAATATAACTGAACTCTGTCAAAGAGTGAGGCAAGGTGGGAGGTGCGTACATCCTGGTAGCTTCCCACCGTACCGCATTTACGCCGCTGTGGTTGCCTTTCTATATAAATTATTTTAAATAATATAAATAATAATATTATAAATTATATAAATTAATTTTTTATTATATAAATTTTATTATTATAAATAATAATTTCTATATAAATTACTATATCTTTACAATTTTGTTGCAGCGTAAATCGCAAAATCACAAGTCGAACAATTGTAACTTCGAAACTACATGTATTATGGAATCATAAATAAGGGGAACCCGGGGCAACTTTAATTTTAATGTAATTCAGTTTGTTATAATGTAACGTTCGGCCCACGGCCTTCGATCAAGTTAGATTTTTGGCCCTTCATTAGAAAAGAATTGTATATCTCTGCTTTATTACCATTGCATCATACAGTATCAGAAAGCACAGACACATACAGTATAATTAAATACAATGTGATGCTAAACTGATGATGCTAAACTCCCAGCTACAAACATCTCTTGCTTGTTAGCCTCATTCCAAAGAAAGCAAACATTCAACCCCAGGATTGTCTTTGTTTATTTACTACACTTGAGGTAATTGTGTAAAATTGATATTTTGCCTAAACTATTCCTTTAACACCCTAGTTAGAAAGGCTAAGAAGAGTGACAGGGCAGCTAATGGAAGGGAATAAAGTGGTAGAGCTAACGCTGGAAGTAAGATGCGATAAGATGAGATAATGAACGGAAGCATGAGTCGCTTGCTATTTGACAAAAAAAAATCGCTCCTAGCTATTTGGTTTGACCCAACAAACACATTCATTATTCAAGCGCACATTTGACCCTTGATGCAAAACAGCAGAAATTAATTACCGCTTTCCATGAAAAGAGAAACTCTACTGGGTTTATTGCTACATTCGAGCGTAATGATTTTTCTTTCATTGCCTTTGGTAATGTGGCATACACACTGAAAGGTTTACACCGACCGCAACTATGCAATCTGTTTCCACCGAGCTGCAACAATACTAAAGTTTATAATGAGTTAGTGTTAAAAAAAACAAGGTCAAACAACAGTGCATTAATATCACACAGAGGTGTCACACCTGCGACCTCGAACACCGCTGTAGTCACAATCAAGCCAAGCTGCCGATGGAAAAAATACGAGTTTTAATTCTGAGCTGATTGACCCTGACCTGTGTCTGCTATTAAAGCGGGGGGTGGGGGTGTTGGGGGGGTAGAACAGTGCAACAATAGTGGCCAATTTGAGGCTCAGGCCTGAGCTTGAGCGGGCAATGAAGAGTGAAAATGGTTTTTAAATGAGAACGCTTCCTGGGAGATCCTGCTTCAAATGGCATTTGAGGTTGGAACATGTGTTTGGAGCAAGACCAGACAATAATGCCATGGAAGTAGTCATGGGGCTTCTGTGCATCTATGACATCATCTGGGCTCTCATCTCTTAATGATAGAGGACTTTCATTGCCTTTTCCTGGTGTGCAGGTCTCTCTTTCTCTCTCTCATCTCTCCCTCTCTCTTTCTCTCTCTCTTTTCTCTCTCATCTTTCCCTCTGGCCTTTCAGAATAATTGGAGCGTTCTGCTTCTATTGTCTGTCAGACAGATAAAGTCAGGATGGAAGCAAAAAAATGGCAAACATTAATATCAGTCATGGTGCATGATTGGATAGGATCCTCACCTTTTTTTTTTCGACTGATTAAAACCACATTTCCGTCTATAACCGTTTACCCGGTCAACTTCCTTACTCCTCATCACTTTTGTGTCTGGCTCCGGCTTCATGACATAAATTTCCACCTTAATCACATGACAGCAGCCTCTATTTCTCATCACAGGGGACTCCAGTGAAAACCCGTTGGCTGTGTGATTCACTACTGTTTTAAACACAGGAGCTCCTGCTTTTCGCATATTTCTCACTTTCTAATACATGATGGATGAATATGGCATTTCTGATTACAGCTAAACACAACAACGTTCTAATTTTGGCGAATCGACGAAGCTCATTGTTCAGTAGGTACATTTTACAGGCAAACAAGTAATCTGTGAGTATTTGGATCAGTTAGTTGGCTCGATCGGTTTGGAAAATCCCCAAAATCGGAAACACACTAATAGATTTGATTGAGCTTGATCCAAATTGAATTGGAAGGAGTGGTGTGGAAATGAAATTATCTGGGATATTAGCCAGGTAAATGATTGAATCAGGTTACTTCTTCAACCGGATTGAATTACTGATAGTGACGATGGCGAATTGTTACAATGACATCATTGTAACTTGAAAATATGGTATGGTAGATCCTGGCAGCATCCCAACATATTGTATGAAAATTAAAATGCTGCCAGAAATGTAAATATTTTTACAATTTTTGTCAAGTAAGTCAAATCCTAAGTCAAATCATCGTAACCTCGTAAGTCAGACCATCTGTATACCTTGTACAAATGCTTACTGCATATTTATAGTGTTATGGGGGCATGTACAATATATTCTACACCACTATTGTGTTCTTTTATAACATTACAAGTCACACAAAAAAATTGTCACTCATCAAACCTGAACAACTGCTCCATACCCTCCATAGCAGTGGTTATGGGTTAATTGAAAGGGAAGGTGTTGGATCTCTGAGCAGAATGTGGTGAGTTCAAATTCCAGCACTGCCACTGTTGGACCCTCAACTACCCGATTGTAAAAATAAGATAATTGTAAGTCGCTCTGGACAACAGCATCTGCCAAATGCTATGACTGTAAATTAAATCCAGCCCAGATGCTGGAAAATTGCTTCTAGATCTCTTCATTAGTGGAGAAAAGTGAGTAATATTTGAAAACTGCACTGCATATAAGTGGCAAAAACATTTAGTAGAGCATTTGGTGTCATGTCAGAGCAGGCTTTTTCGGAAAACATTTTTGTGTGTGTTTAAAGTGAAGGATGTTTCGATGACAGATGTTTTGTTCAGAATGAATGTAACCTACATTTTTAAGGTACATATAAACAATGCTCTTGCAATCGCAATGGATTCTTTCAAAATTGACCAAAAAAGACATGAAAAACATTCTCACTATACTACCCTTTTCTCACACCCTCTCTTTCAGCTCATAATGACATTATAGACACTGACAACGAGTCTCATTAATGTACCACTTAATAAAGATACATGTTACATCCAAAATGATCGACAAACATTACTTCCTTTTACATACATGGACAGGGGTGTAGCTAAGGGGGTGGCCAGGGGTGGCTTCGGCAACCATGGACATAATCACGCCCACCCAACTGGCCACCCCGCTCGTAATTGCATTTATCGATCTTGATATTGATCTAGAAGAACCTCAATCGTGTCTATTCGATAATGTTTGGAATGTTTGAAAGGTTGAAAGAGTGCTGTGTTTGTTTGAATAATGATATTTTCATATAATATCAATAAAACCCCCCCCCCAAATTTTTTTACAATACTTTATATTACCGATTATCATATCTAGCATTTTACACTACCCGAGAACACCAGGTAATAATGAACACCAGCACATCAAAACCAACCGATACGCTTAGATTGTATTTCTTTTTATTCACAGCGTATCGTCGCCTGTCAGACAGAAATCCCTCACACACTAATACCCGATGCTGATAAAGCAGGAGGTCACTGGGAGACTGATATTGCCATGCATCGCACGTGAGACAGCTTCAGGCACATCAGATTGGTCACTAAGTGATCACTTAGTGTTGGTTCTAATAAAGAGAAATTAAAAAGATGGTAAAACTCAAACTAAATTATACGCCATACCGATATATTTATATTTATGGCATTTGTCAGACGCCCAAATACAGACATTTCTCATTTATATAATAAAGCCATTAAGGTTTAGGGGCTTGCTCAAGGGCCCAGTATGGGCAGCTTGGTGATGCAGGGATTTGAACTCACAACCCTCTGATTATTCGACTGATACCACTTCCGATTTACAACTTACCCTTCATTTATACAGTGGTATTTATGAATTCATGTAATATTTATGCATTTAAATATAATATTTCTATCTAACAAACAAATAATGATATAGAATGAGCTTCAATACATTTCTGTGTGAAATTAAAATACTATACAGGAGATATTTGAAATTTGATAATATTCTGTAATCGGTATATAAAAAACTGGAGTAATTTATGCATATGATATGATTTGGAGCTGATCAGCAGAGTGAACATCCTACACCTAAATTTACATGCACTCATGAGCATAAGTGGGACATGAGCTTTTTTTTATTGCGGGATATTTTTTGTTTATGCAAACTGATATGCGTAAAAACTAGGGCTGTCATTCGATTCAAATATTTGATTGCGATTAATTGCACGATTTTCATTAGATGACTCGTCATTTATCGCAACTTAATCACACATTTGAATCTGTTCTAAATGTACCGTAAATGTACACTTTTCAAGTTTTTTAATATTCTAATTATCATAAACTTGGACAAATATGAATTATTTATGCAAATCAATTTTTTTATTAGTGAAACCAAATTTAACATAGAGCATGAAGACGCAATATCATCATAAAAGTTTTGAAGTAATTATAGTGTTTTTATTTACGTTAATCATCAGGACACCAAACAGAACATTCGCTATGTTTCCACACGAACTGTTAATGAGGTGATACCGGAGAAACTGTAGCTTTTATAACTTTCATAGGGATTACATAATCAGAGAATATTTGTATTAGATGTGAAATTGTTTATTTCGAGCTTTCTATACATATATACATTTTGTATATTATGTCTGTGAGGCAACTATTCACTAAAATTCAGGTAGTTTTATGTGTCTGTGAAGAGAGATGACAAAGACAATAGAGAGCGCCCTCTGTCTGTTTTCTTTATTTTACAAAAGCACAGTGTTTTGCTGTTATTATGAGTTTATACAAATAAAAGTAGACTCTTTACAGGTTCAAATGATGTATTGCTTTTTTTCTGTACAGTCAAACAACATTGAGTAATTTAAGTATTTTGACATTAAGCGGATAAATTGCCACAAAACACGCCGGCGCGTTTGTTGACCCTAAAGGGTTTATTTTGTGCATCATGGGGAATTTCTTTATTATTATTTGAGACTTGGGGCATCAGTAAAACAATGGTTTATTGATTACAAATTACAATTTGTACTATTTTTTCAGAAGATTTTTGGTCTATTTCGAAAGCATGTTATTTTGAGACTTGCTATGGTATTGTAAAAAATCTTCGAATCCCCCTTTCCCAATGGTTGTTTATGTTATGAAGACTGCAGCGAGTCTGATGATGAATCCAGAGTTTATCTTCACAACATCATTAATGCATTCGTTGAAAAGAATCTCGACTGACAAGTTTTCCACTGGGCCTCAAGTCTACTTCCCATTTAGTCTCCGCCCGCATTTGCATTCTTATCGGGTGGGAAGATCTCAAGGCGTTGGCTGCATCTAAACAAGTTTATCTGATCGGGTTCAAAATTAATGGACTCTCAAAAGGCTTGATGTTTAGGCAGTTCAGCCTTTTGCGCAACACCAGCTTTTGCGCATATCAGTGCCTATCAGCGAGAGATTCAATGTCACAACATGGAGCTTTCGGGAGTGCCGGCATGCAAGCCAAGTAGCCGAACGGCGAAGGTTGCTGCTTCTCCTAGTTTCAGCATTTATACCTTTGACAGAGAAAAAAGACCAGTGGGAGGCCTGGAAGTCAACATTTATTGACAAAGAGTCTTAAGCTGTTTGGCTTCAGAGACTCCCGAGAGGGCTGTAGAGTCAATGGCCTCCATTATTTGTCAACAGCTGGACTGTCACTGGGTGTATTGTGACCTGAATAGAGAACCTAGAGAGAAAGTGTGTGTGGCAAAAAGATTGCCTTGGAGTCCCGAAACTAGCTTGCTGGTAAACCCACAAAAGTGCAAAATGGCCTTGTGTGGTACATAAATTTATTTAATCATAGTGGAAATACCAAAAATTATGTTTTTTTTCGACAATACACAATTGTCTATTTATTTATTTTATTTTTACAGTAACCTTGAAGTGACGCCCACAGTTGGAAATTCGAAAGCTTAAAAGAACTAAGCGCAGGATTTGTACTTGATTGCAGGAAATCAGTTTTAATCTCTAAAAGAGGAGGCTGTTGAGTATTGTCTCTCATGTTCCTATGATTTCTAACATCCCATTTCTCCTCTGCTTACTTTTGTAGCCTTGCTTCACAATATCACCATTTCCTGTGTACAAGCACTCATGGTCAAGACTGACAAAGGCAAGACAGATTACTCATAACAGACTGGGTCACAGTTTGGTGAATGTACAAGAGGCCTTGAAACGTTTATTACTGACCCACTGACTAATGAATAAGTCAAACAAGTCCATATGCATCGACATTGTAGGACCATGACCTAAATGTTGGATCACCGTTTAGTTCAATTGAATTAGATTGTATATTGTCACAAAGAATAAATAAAAAAATCAGAATATAAACAATGAATACAATGAATCTTAATCAAGTTAACCCCTAATGAGTGAACCAGTGGTGATGGTTTCTTCCTCCTACCATCTCAAGGAGTTTTTCCTCACCACAGTCACCACTGGCTCACTCATTTGGGACAAACTTTAAATTATAAGGAACAAACTTATAGGCACTAAGCTTATACATTGTTTTATACAACATACAATATTATAAATATATAATTTATATATATATATATATATATATATATATATATATATATATATATATATATATAGAGAGAGAGAGAGAGAGAGAGAGAGAGAGAGAGAGAGAGAGACATCCACATATTCATTCATTATAGTTTCATCATGGTTGTAGTTATGTGCTGTTCACTGTTGGAGACTTGAATGCAAAACTGTTCATGGAAATTGTAGCCCTAAACCATTGTAACACACTGTTTACAATCTAAAATCAATCTAAAAGAGTTGTTTGTCTGTGTAAGTAAAACTACTGTGTAATATCCCTGATTTCAGTCAGGTTGTATACTGAACTGCAATTACACTGTGTTCATTTGATATGAGTCTGTAAAGAAATAACCAAACCAAAACAACATGTTAAAACAGAGGCAGGGGAGAGAGAGAGAGAGAGAGAGGGGGATGAAGATGTGGAAAAGAGAAAGAGAGGAGAGTTAACAGTGGAGAGAGACACAGAGAGAGAGAGAGAGAGAGAGAGAGAGAGAGAGAGAGAAAAGAGCACGAGAAAGAGAGGAGAGTTAAGAGTGGAGAGAGACAGAAAGAGAGCGGTAAAGTAAAGTTGGAGAGAGAGAGAGAGAGAGAGAGAGAGAGAGAGAGAGAGAGAGAGATTATTTGCTTTAATTTGTCTTCAGTTTTTTTTTTGTTTTTTTTCTCTTCTTTTTTTTCATCCTTTCCTTTGTACCTGCTTTGGCAATAAAAATGTACACTTATTTGTCATGCCAATAAAGCATTTGAAATCTAAACTCAAAGAGAGAGATAGAGACAGAGAGAGAGAGAGAGAGACAGAGAGAGAGAGACAGAGAGAGAGCGACAGAGAGAGAGAGAGAGAGAGAGAGAGAGAGAGACAGAGGGGAACAGAAAGAGCTAATAGTAAGAGTCAATTATCAATAAAATGCAACGATGCGATGAGAGTGAGAGAAGCACACCTCAGCACCGACTCAGCACCACACCAAATGAAATCTAAAAGCGAGAAGTACGCTACGTGTGCAGCATATTATTGTTCGTACACCATTAACATTCTCGCTGCAGATTCTATTCAAAATGCAAAATTTATTAGCAACAACAACAGCTGCTTTCCACTCAAAGCCTGTATATGAAATCCCACCAAATGAATTCCGTGTAGTAATTCCACATCAAAGATAAAAAAAAATTAGCAAGATCCCTGACTTTTTCCTGACAACTGTTGACGTTTGTCATTAATGGCCGTTTGTTAGCTGTAGCGTAATTACAGTATAATTTTAGCTCAATACAATCCAGTTGCCTAGCGACAGTGTTGTCATGAGTTTTACTTGAACTCACGTGTTCTATTATAAAGGAAGCATCACAAATTTATATTTAATCATTTCATCATGCAGCGACATTGTTTGATCAGCGTGTGGAAATAATGTGGAAAAAAATGTTAGCCAAAGGCAAAGTTGTGACGCAAAACTGATGTTTTTTAATTTTATAGAACCGATAAGTTGAATAAATCAATTCTAGGATAGATAGATGATAGATAGATAGATAGATAGATAGATAGATAGATAGATAGATAGATAGATAGATAGATAGATAGATAGATAGATAGATAGATAGATAGATAGATTTTTCTATTTCAAAGTTGAAAGAATTAGGACGGGACTCTCACTTGTGTAACTGGATTTTGGACTTTCTGAAGGAAATGGTCAAAATTGGAAATTACTACTCCTCCACTCAGACTCTAAACACTGGCACTCCACAGGGTTGTGTCCTAAGTCCCCTCCTGTACTCCCTGTTCACACACAAATGTGTTGCCCAGCAACAACATCATTTTTATGTCGGTACAGAGGTGTCTTGGGTCTCATCTACATCATCTCTCTCATAACTGATGAAGATGAGACGGCCTACAGAGATGAGGTGAGAGCACTATCATAATGGTGCAGTGATAGCAACCCCCTTCCCTCACCATCAGCAAAACCAAATGGATGATAGAAGCCTTCAGTAAGGGTACATAAGTTGAGCTACTATCCCTAACCCTACATTTAAAGGTTTGTTTTCATGTTAAAACAAATTATGTAAATGAAAAATATTTTAATTTTATTACAAAAAAACCCTAATCTAACTATAATCCATCTTTACTATTTCAGAGACCTCATCTGTGTTACACCAGCCCACATTTTTTCACAAATTCTTTGTAACAGGGCTGATGTCTCTGGTTTTCTCTCTTGATTTTTACTTTTAGATATGTGAGTTTTGGGAGTAACATTTTGTAACTTTTTTGACTCCATCTTTATACAGGACATTGTAAAATTTGTATGTCTTTTTTTTTCCTCTCTCTTTGTTTGACTTTCAGATGTGTGGGTTTTGAGAATATGGCAGTGTATTGAAGTATCCATTAGGTATGAGCTTCTGAGGCATGGAGAAGGTTCAGGCATTCTTGTGTATACAGTAATTGTCGTTGCACTTTTAAATTATGGAATAACCTCCTAAGTCAAATATACTGTTCCCACTGTCCTCTGTCTTCTACAAAACAAGACCAATTGGCCACATTTTCTTGTCCGCTGTGTGCATGAATTACGTCAAATGAAAGCGATTACTTCAGTCACGTAAATGAACATTTGCGCAACCATGAAACCGTGACGTGTGTTTAAAGAATGTACATTTAAAAGTGACATTTATAATACCTTTCATACACATAAAAATAGGAAACACAATCACAGAACTGATTTTAAATGAGATATTACAACAATCACAGCAGAATCTGTGTTTGAATCAAGTAGTGACACCAATACTGATGTAGATATTTCTAGGGCAAGTGTTCTGTATATTGCCCTTGTCTTATTAAAGTTGGGAATCATAATTTCGCATGCCTCAGCCACAGCAGTTAATGAACTACTTCAGGAACTACATTATTCAGTAGCCTCAGCATCAATTCCTTCGACTTGTAACATAATTTTTGACATTCTTAGAAATCACAATTTGATGTGTCTGTTATTCAAGAGCTTACAGAAACTGTGTAGGTCCAATATCTTGGTTTAAGCCACAGAAGAACGTGATGCCATTGCAACAGCTTTTAAGCAGAAACAGTTCTACAAGAAACATGTTGTAGAGCTGGTAGAGTTTAATCTCTCAGTATATACCGGTACCTATTCTGCCTTCTCTTCAGCTGTGGTTAAATTGCAGTAATATTTCAAAATGTGTTACTGATGACCACCAGAGACAAAGAACTGATTCAGGGGGAGAAAAAGAACAGCAGTATAGGTCTATTACAGATAATCTTTATTTTAAGAAAAAACTATTTTCTTTTGTAAAGTGGAATTAAAATATCTTTATCATAGTACATAGTTGATTTTGAGCTCTGTAACCCTTTAGGGACCTCCCGGAAGTAGCACTTTGTACTTTGTAGGGTCTATTGGATTTGGATCATTTGTTACCTGAATGCAATTCAACAATTTTTTTTGTATTGTCAGTTTTATACAAGAGTGAACATGTATATTAATATGGTCATTTTACAAAAATGTATTACAAGAGATGGATGGATGGTTTGTGAAAAGTACAGTTGCAGATAATCTAGGTGCCCACAGATTAGCAGGCTTCTTAGTTTAGAAAGCTTCTCTAGTGAATATTTCTGCAGGTTTTGTGTATTGACAAAGATTTGAGATCCAGACTGAATCTGTTCAGACCCGGGATTTTGTCCTTAGAACAAAAGAAAAATTCATGGCACACGTCTGCAAAGAAAAAACTCTGTTACATTTTACGGAGTAAAAAAGAGGGTGTGTGCTAACAGAGAATTTATCTCATTTTCATTACTAGTGGCTACCCACCTGATATTTTGCATGATTTGCTCGAGGGCATTGTCCTAGTAGACCTTGTACCCTGTTTAAAGGAATTTGTTTCTATCTCTTGATACTCCAAACACTATGATCTTGAACTTTCGCTATAAGTGGGGTGACAGAACCAATAGACCTCACGTTATACATACGTACAAAAGGACCATTGGAGGTAATGCACATGAAATTGGAATTTACTCAGATTACTTCTATTCATCATTGGAGACCAGGTACCAAAAGCTGAGCCAGTCTGGCTTGTACTGCTTGAATTGAAAGAAACAGTTGAACTTGCTGTCGCTCCAAAAGTCTACTTAAATTGCAAAACTGTAGAGCACAGACACACATTTGTTGAACTTTGTCCAGCACAAATGATACCTAAACATGAGCATTATCCACAAATTATAGGATTTTTTGGACCTCTAGTGGGGCAGTGGACAATGAGCTTTGAGGCAAAACATAGTTTCTTTAAGGACGTTGCTCGCCACACGAATTGTTTTAAAAATCACATTGGCTGCCACACATCAGCAAATGACTGCTTAAAAAATCCATTCCAGTAGCCTTAAGAAGTCCACAGTACAGGCTTCGAATGTCTCCAAATTTCCTGTGGATGTCTTAAACAAGGTAGTAGTAGCAGGTTTAAGGCAGAAATGTCCAGGAATTACAAGATTCATCTGGCAAAAAAGTAACAATCAATTATAGAACTGGAATACTAATTTCATTTGGATCAGCTGGTAGCCTTCCAGAGTTTTTCAAAATTCTGCAAATGTGTATCATCAAGAGCAGATACATTTTTGTTGTGACGGTACTATATTCATGGTATTAAGAACATTTTAGAGCTTTTCAGTTGACTATCTTTCCTGATAGAGAGGTTACCCTGGTTAATCTTGAACAGCTAACTATCCCTATCCACTGTATGATTATATGGTTGGAGGAAGATGAATGGTAACAATGAAAAGGCACATTCTCATATAAGGTACAGTAAAGTGTTAATGAAATTTTTATTATTTCAAATCAGAATCAGAAAAAGCTTTTTTGCCAAGTATGTTTGCACTTACAAGGAATTTGTTTTGGTGACAGAAGCATCCAGTTTTCATTTTCAAAATAAAAAAAATAAAATAAATAGAAAAGAATGAAAGTTATTGCACATTTTTTATTGCATATTTTTTTATAAGGAAAATAAATAGAGTATTATTGCACAAAAAAGTACAGATTTAGATTAGTAAAAGTGTTATTGCACACTTTAATTAATTGCACAATGCGCTTAAGTGGGTAGGTAAAATAGGTTACAATGCAAAAATTGTATTAATGATTTCTGTCTCTTTCTGCTTTGTTCCCTCTTTTAGAAACCTTTTAGAATCCTGTCATTTTGAGTATTATTTTTGGTGGGAAATACAATGCAAGAAAACTTTTATTTAGACAGGAATCCCAATGTCTGTGGATGGCCTTGTCCTTGAGATAAAGAGTTTTTGGGGTCAAGCAAAAGTTCAGGCTCCAGTCTAAAGATAACGACTTTGGGAATGAACACATGAATCTTTTGTCAAACAGTCAAATTAAAGACAGGGATACCCTAAAAGTGATTTTACCCCAGTAACCCCAGCATGCAAGAGGTGGCACCTGATGTACCTTTCTGCTCCATCATTCTTGTTTTCTCACCCATTTCAGCCTGTAGCTCTGACACTATAGACTCGAGAGATGTTAGCTTAAGTGCTATTGACTCAGTCCAGGAGCTCAACGTACCTGACGAATCCTTTGGCAGCAGCACAGAGACTGTCATAGTTACATCCAGTTCTTCACCTCAGGTTTTTGTAGTTCCTTGTTTTTCATGTTCTGCTGAAATTCAGCTTTAAAGAGCTGATACAGAGTTCAGCAAAAGTATGGCTGAGGAGATCTTCAGGATTGCAGTAAACGCTACTGATAGTCAGCTTAATCCAGCAGCTGAAGGGAAAAAGGAACTCACACTGGCCGTGAAGGATGGAAACACTACCTAAAGATTAAGACGGCTTAATTTATAAAACTCAGCAAAATTGGACATCCTGAAATTGCTGTGAACTCTCTTGTAAACAAGCGTAAAGGTCAGGATAAAGCTGCGTCAAACACCATAGCCTAGAAAAACTGAGGTAAATTTGCCTGCCTTCCAAAAGGAGAAACAGCGGAGAGCATGGAAAAGGAAAGGATTGCTCTTTTAACTGAAGTGAAAAATGAAAATAAAGAGGCAATCATTAAGATAAAAATGCACTTGACCTTCTCCTATAGGCCTGTGCTGTTCACAGTAAATAAAGTAAGTGTTATTGATATTCACACACCATATTATTTGTGAATTACAATGAATTCTTCCACAGCACGCTTATATTTCATCTCCATCTTTATTCCCCCCTTTTATTTTCTTTTTCAGATAAATGCAGAATTCATGCATTCATAACAAATGTGCCACTTTTTATTTCTTGGTGCATGTGGACAGATATACTGCGTGTCTAAATGAGGTTTTCAGCAGCAGAGGAGGTGCTTCTGGACAAAAGATATCACACATTATGGCAGCTGCAGACAAGGTGTGGTAAATTGCATCTCTGTAAAACTAATTACAAAGATTAAACTATATCAGTGTTTATAATAGTGTGTCATAATTTCAGTGTGATGACATACACATCAAATCAGAGTGTGTCATAAAGAGTCTGTGTGTGTAATTAATGAGGACGTGGCAACAGTCATTAAAGAATTCCAGGTTTGTACTATTTGCCTGGATGTTTCCAACAACTAGAGGGACATTGAAAAATGTTTACATTTACAGGCAGACCCTGAAAGGGATTTTGATTTTATGAAAACATGACACTCCAGCTTGCAAGAGACTTCACCTGATGCACCTTTCTGCTTCCTGTAGCTTTGGTACTCTTGACATAAGAGATGTTCGCTCCAGTTCTATTGACACAACATATCTGATGACTTGTTTTGCAGCAGCTCTGAGATAGTTATAGTTACATTTTCCAAGTAAAATAAAAAACAGTTCTTGGTGTCAGGTTTTTGTAATAATTGTTTTTCATGTTCTGCGGAAATTCAACGTCAGAGAGCTGATACAGAGTTTAGACTATTTTGTATACTACTGACTACTTCAACAAAACTAGGATCTGACATTCTTGAAGGCATGGGTGAGTTCTTAAGGAATACAGCATACCCCAATAATCTGTTAAGTAAAATATAATCCGGGTTGATTTCCTTTTTATTTATTTTTTTCTCTGGTTGGTTATTTGTTCACATTTGTGTTTCAATGAAAAAGTGCAAATTGCAAATTTCTGTTACTTCTTGTTCGAATTTAAAGTTAAACCTGAGCCATAACCACTGAAAGGTCCAGTTGCCTTAATTTGTCATGCATTATGACTTGCTGCTTGTTTTTTTATTTTATTTATATATTATTTTGTTACTCATTGAGCAATTCACAATACAATACATGTTTGAAAATGTTATTGACTATTTATTTCATAAAATTAAGGAAATGTAAGGGTAGTTATAGAAAGGGAGTAATAAAGGTTATTAAAAAAGACATTATTATACATTTTTATATATTTTTTATATATATTAAAACAAAGTTCATCAGTTTACATAACATTAATTTAATGTATTCATGTTAACTGAACCTGGTGGTGAAGCTTAAAAATTTGAAACTTTTTTTTTTTACATTGGACTTTATCTGATTAAATTGGATGGAAAATAGACATGTAATAGAAATACATAAGTTTAAACTTTGGGGTTAAATATTTTTGTGTGTGTATACACACACACACACACACACACACACACACACACACACACACACACACACACACACACACAGAAATAGAATAGAATAGAATAGAATGCAGAAATGTACTTTCTAATCACTATATATATATATATATATATATATATATATATATATATATATATATATATATATAGTGATTAGAAAGTACATTTCTGCATTCTATTTCATGTAAACACTTGGTAAACTATTTGTGAATAAAGCTGACTCTCATATGAACTCTAAAGTACATTTACTGCAGTGTAGCTGTGCAAATGGCAATAAACTTTAACTTGACTGAAGGATTAGTATTAATAGTAAAAACACTAAAACATATCTAATATTTCAGTGTTCTAACTGGTTTAGTAGGAAAACTGGTGCTGTAGGGAATACTGGCCCGGAAACAGTTGTTTCTGGTGCAAATGGCTCTGTATCATGTGTACCGTGTATCTGGATGGGAGGAGGATGAACAGTTTCATTTTTTTTTTATTTTGGAATTCACTGACCAACACACCTGAGGAAATGTTGAATATCTTATGTTGGATGGTCATATTTCCACTGAATTCAATTATTAGCCTCATTCATGCAGTTTGCATCCATGTTTCACTCGATATTCAACTGCTTAAATCAGTATTCATTACTATTATGACTTAAAAAGATGGACTCGCTCTTTCCCTGTCAATCAGAGCAACATTGGGGAAATGTATGCGAAGAAGTGCTCATGTACAGTATACTAAAAAGTTAGCTAGCATCTGTTCCGTGGTGTGAGCAGCATTTAAATTCAATGTGACTTTTAATATAAACTAATGCGATTTTGATTATATTTGGATTTCAGCATCCAAATGATTCAAATAATCATAAAAACGTCTCTACTGGAATCTTTTACTTTGTTTTATTGGATCTTATTTGCTTTTTAGAAATTTTTGGGAAATAAATGTCTCATTATTGGAAATGTATTGTAAACCACAGATACAGTGGCACTTTGGGAAAATCCTAAACAAATATTTTTATGAATTGCATTGAAATCAACTGTGGAAGTGGTCCATAATATTTATATCTTGTCTTATAAGAATGACATAGGAATTGTTCCCAAATATTTCAAGAATCCTGTTTTATAAATTTCTCATTGGAATCTTTAGGGGTTTTTTTGTTGTTGTAAAAAGAGTTTTTGAATGCATGCTTATCTCACAAAACATCAGCACAGCTGGACATATTATTGCTGGCCTCTGGCCCAGATGTTCTGCCAACAGGCTGAAAAACTTTTGATGGCTTTATTACACTTTTCTGGCGAGAAGCTTCCGGATATTGTAATATGGATCACTGCACTGGTTTCTGGAAGGACTTTAGATCCTGTAACACAATTATCTTTCTCTAATCACACAATTAAAAAAATTCATAGCATCTCTAGTCAGTGCCGAAGTCACTACAAGGCTCACGGTTGTTTGGGTGTATGTTTTTCTAATAAATCATACCAGACTCTCAATGGCAGACTAATTTATCATCGATTTCAGTAAAAACGATGCCAAAAAATTCTCCTTGAAACTTCAGTCTTTCCAACATTCTGCACTCTGCCTTTTTCGATGTCAAAGCAATCCATTTTTCTTTTCCTTTCTCTCTTTTCATCACACTGAGTAGTCACACTGAGAGGGTTTTTTATCTTACATCCGATTGAATATAGACTATATGGCAACAATATTGGGACACCGGACTTTTCCATTCATGTGTTCTTCCACAAACTGTTACCACAAAGGCACAATTGTAAATGTTGGCTTTGGATGCAGAAACGTTGAATTTTCCCCTTATTGAACCAGGAGACCCAAACGTGTTCCAGCATGACAACGCACAAAGCCAGCTCTTTGAAAATCTGCTTTACATAGGATGGAGTGGAAGATCTCCTGCTATAGCGCTCTGATCTCACCACCTTTTGGAATGAATGTGAATGCTGACTGCACCCAATCAATTCAGACAACACAAAACCAAACAACAGAGGACAGATACACAAAATATACAAAATAGCACTGACCAGTATACATTTTGTATATGTTAAACAGTACAATGTGCAAAACTGTAAAATAAATAAATAAATAAAAGCTTACTTGTAGATATTATACACTTTTATATAGCAGCAGTTGGTGGCAGTTTAAAATACATGCAAAACAGCCACAGCAGCAGTTACATCAGTATCTGTCTTTACTGACGCTCTTGTGTCTGAATGAGCACAATTCTACACAAAATCTTGTGGAATATTTTTTCCCAATATTTTTTATTATATTAGAAAATAGGGACTAAATGTGCTCAAACAAGCACATAGAAATCTTACGATCAGGTTGTCCACAAACATTTGATCGACTCTTGTTCAACATATTAAGTGTAGTATTCGAACCTTATGCTATTATACATACAGTTACATAAACATAAATGAGAGAAAGAAGAAGAAGAGCCTGACTGCACAAATGCACCATTTAACATTATGTAATTCGCTTGTTTAATAACAGCTACAACCGATGCCTAAAGATACACAAGTTCATGGCTGGCTTCCGAGACAGATGGTCGATGACACATGGTGGATGCTTGAAAATGATTTTCGGTTCTCTCAACAAAGCAAGTTGTTGTAATGTTCGAAAAAGCAGGCACAGTGCAATTTACAGGGTTTCCGCTGCGTCTTAAAAAGTCTAAAATTACAATTTTAACCCTTAGATTTTCTGTTTTAGGTCATAAATCGTTGTAAACAGGTCTAAATGCTTCCGCAGCACTTTTTTTGTTCGTGGTGCAGTGAGGTACTTTTGCCTGTCCAAATGTATTTCGCTGGATTACGACTACAAATGAGTCCAACGTGCAGCAGCCAATCGGCTTTCTGTTATTGGAACGAGTCTTTTAGATTGTAGCGCAGATATAAAACTGATTCGATTGTTTTATTTTTACAATTTTAACGACACTTGGCTTGAAAAAATAGGGCTCGGTTAAGTCCAGTTGCTAACAACGTGTTTGTGTGTTTTTGATGTTGTAATATAAAATGAATTCTTAATGGTTTTAAAAAGTATTAAATTTGACCTGGTGAAACATACAGAATCTAGTGTGAGAGGATGCACTGATTTAAACCCTGAAATCTCCCAACAATTGTGTGTGTGCCAGATTGTAAAAGCATCACGAGTGGGGTCTGATCTATTCTTATGCCCCGAAGCAGGACAATGCATTTTAAATTGTGCCGTTCATGTTGTGGTGATGCATTAACAACTTTCTGACGTGTGCCTACGAGAACAAGTTTCAAGCAACAACCGAGCAATGTGTCATTTTTTTCAGGAACTCTAGATTCTGTACTACTCCAACAAATACGTCAAGCTTTTCCTATTTTTTTTCCTTTCCTTCACCCGAGCCACATTTCCTCTAATGAAGCATCCTGTCAGTTTAATTGCTGCCATGATGATTCCTTGATTCTTCCACCCATGATCCAGAAAATCTATCAAAACCCCACTGTGTCTAAGGGCGTACCGATTGTTTAAACACGTTCACTAAACATTTTGTTTTAGATTTTATTTGGTAGAAACACATCCCCTGCTCCAAAAAAACAAATCCCGGTAATTAAACCATAATCAGAAGCGCTAATAGAATGTTCGCTGTGTTAATTAAATAAAAAATAAGACTGTGTGAAGGAAAGTCTGTGGGGAAACATCAGGCAAAATGAGCTGTTCGAACCTGACATACAGACAGACGTGCGGTGATGGTTTTTATTGATGTTTGCTCAGTGTGCAATCACACCAAACTGTGTGTATACAGATTAGAGTCATACTGGGCAAATACGTTTCCTGTCCTCGTGTTCTCCGAGGGAGGAGCTAAGAAGCAAGGAAGCAGGATTGAAGACACCAGAAGGCCATGTGTCAAGTGTGTGGGTTGATTTTTTTGAAGAAAAATGCATACATGAGCAGCTGGGATTCAACTTATAGCAAAAAATATATACTGCCTGAATCCATACATAACTTCTTCCTTCGGCTGCTCCCGTTTGGGGTCACCTCAGCGGATCATCCATCTTCATACCACTCTACATCTCTACATCTGTCACTTTTAAACCAACTACCTGCATGTCTTTCCTCACAAAATCCATGAACCTCCTCCTTGGTCTTCCTCTTTTCCTCCTTCCTCCTCATCTCCAAAACGCCCTACCTGCACCCAAGGTCTCTCTAATCAACTCATTTCCAATCCTGTCCGCCCTCGTCGGTCCCGATGAAAATCGCAGCATCTTCAAATCTGCCTCCTCCAGCTCCTTCTTCATGACAGTACTGTAAATCTGCATTTTTTCCGTAGGCTGTGTAAACACCTTGAGTGAATTTTAATTTGATGAAACAATGGATTTTGTTTTACCTGGCTTGTTAGACAGAGTTTCTTTTTGTATTTTAACTACATCCATTGTTTAAATGATGCCACTAATCCATGGTCGGGATATGTGGACACTTTTCTGGCCACAAGATTCAGGATCTCAAATTGAAAGCAATATGAGCAATACGAGCAGCTCTTTCTAATTCTGTGTACATTTCTGTGTATTGACTTCCATTAACAAGTCGAGTTTTTCATTTAGCCTCGTATCCAGATGTAGATCAGATCCACTGAATGTTAGTAGGTGGATTTATCAGGCAGCAAGTGAACATTTCATCCTCAAAATTGATGTGCAGGAAAAATGGGCGGGCATAAGGATTTGAGTGAGTTTGACATTGAAATTGTGACGTCTAGACGTCTGGGTCAGAGCATCTCCAAAACTGCAGCTCTTGTAGGATGTTCCTGGTCTGAAGTGGTCAGTATCTATCAAAAGTGCTCCAAGAAAGGAACAGTGGTGAACCGGCAACAAGGTCATACGCAGCCGAGGCTCATCAAGGGAAACCAACACAATATAAGGCAGTTGGTCATAATGTTATGCCTGATCAGTGTGTGTCCACACTTAGCTAAAAGGATTGTTGCCTGATGTGGCCTTCTGCTGTTTTACCCACTGGAATGCACATTCGGCAAGCTTTTTTTTTGCTCAACATGGCAGCAAAGTGGTCCCTCGATGTTTTCTCTGCTCACTGGATGTTTTTAGACCATTAAGTCTGAACTCTGTTTGAAAATCTCAGGATAATAAACCTTTGATATAAGCTATTAAATCATACAGTCGATGTAGATGTTTCTAAAGTAACCAAACCAGCACCAACAACACAATTGTGAATGTCATGAAGTCACCGAGATCACAATTTGTCCTCGTTCTGACATTTTGCGACACGATTGGCTGATTGCATAATTGTATAAATGAAGAAAAAAAGATGTAATGTTCCTATTGCTTAGTCACTGCAACATTACTGCAAGCTCAAGAACTCCACGGATTACAGTCCCAGCTGTACAACACCCAGCTTCAAATCTCGAACTGAAGTCAAAAGTACGCCATGCTTACACACTGCCCTCTGGTGTCAAGGCCAAAGCCTACAGTTTATACACTTAGAAAAGAAACCATGCAAAACATAGTTAAAAAGGCGCTTTATTCATGTTTAACCAAAGAAAAAAAAATCCCATAAATGTTATACTGTTGAACAAATATCAACATCCCATAACTCTGATAAATACAGCTATGATTAAGGGGGGGAAAAAAGCATTATTTACACATGTACTGTATAAAAACTATTGGTGTGATTCTTAAGACACAGTGGATTGTGCCTGGCAGGGGGGTGGGGGGTTGGCGCATGTACAAATCATATTCAGACAGTAGATAAAGAAATCCCGGTTGTGATTGTAAAAAAACAAAACGTGCAATCCTTCATTTAAGACAGTTTTCCCATTCCAACCTGACCTCTAATTCTCAGCTCACCGTCAGAAAGATGTGCTTAATAAACCCTGACAGCAAGAGCAAAGAAAAAAAAACGCTGCCTAACATTCAATTACAGCAAAAGTCATACTGATGGACAATTAAAAAAAATGGTAAGGGTTTGAGCAGGGAGAGAAAAAAAAAAAAACATTAAAGAACGACAGCAAAATAAAAAAGCAATCTAGCTTGGTCATGCCAGCTGCTGATTTGCACGCTTCGTTAACTCTTCGTTAATTCATTGTTATTCAGCTGAAATCCCCAAAAAAAAAAAAAGAAATCCATCCTGGAAAGCAATCGTAGACATGTAGTTCTGAGACATGAAGGAGGGAATAAAGTGCTTGGGAAGTCATTTCTTCAATAAGATGAACGCTACTGATGAACGGATCGTACCCGACATCTGAGAGGTTTTATTTTAAGGAATCAAACAACAAAAAGGCGAGATGTGAGAAGTGAAAGAACAAAAGAAGAGAGTGAATCAACTCCCGAAGTACACTGCCACTCTTTCTTGTCTGGTATTGGAGGTTGATCTCTCTAGAGAGTTCAGGGAAAGGAGGGCTTTTTTTGCTTTAGGATTTGATTTCAACCTCTCATGCATTGAATAAATTTTTTTTTTTTTTTTTCCAATAGTGAATAAAACCAAGGATATGTCACGCATGCATTCAAAACAGTAAACATGGAGAATTTGAGTTGATTTTCAAAAGTCCTGAAACAGTAACGGAATTGAATTTTCCAGCTGTGGAACTAAACTCCCGAGTAGGTATGTTTAAGTGACTGCAAATGTCAAGTCTGAAAGTTCAGTAGTGATCGTGTATGTGTGTGTTGCCAGGCGAATCAGAAAACTACGTGTCGGCGTTAATCCACGCCAAGAGCTTTTAGCTGTCTCTCGATCTCCTCGTCCGATATCCCATCTGCTTTGGAGGCGGAGGCGACGGGTTTGTTACGGTTAGCGGCGGGAGCGTGGGCCATCTGCAGAGGAAACCAGAGAACCGTTAGGGCTTAAAAAAAAAAAAACACTTTCACCATCGACAAGGAGTATCGAGATATCAGGATTCCACAGAAAGTATACAGGAAAAAGAAAAGAAAAAAGAAACACTGTGGTTTGTTTGATTTTAAATAATGATCAGGATAACAAACACATCTGGTGTTCTGAGGAATACAAGCGAGCAGAAAGTGCTTTGAAGTAAAAGCTCTTAAAATGATGTTTCAGATCTGTAATGGTTTCTAGAAATTCTCTAGAAACAAAAAAGTCTTTCACTGAATCTACATAAATGTACAAAAGAAATTGATGGCGAAACTATGGTATAAGTGGCACTTTGGGATTTCCGGTCTTATGGTTGTTCCTTATTTTTCTATAACTGGACACTCATTTTTTTCTACCATGCCAAAGATACAATGACAAACAAACCAATAAATGAATAAATACAAAAAAATTACAAAATGTTAAAAGTTACACTTATTGTCCATTGGGCAAGTATATATCCAATTAAATAATTTGGTAAATTCTGTAATATTTTGTCTTCAGGCCACCAAATGCCTACACCTGAATATATCCCTTTACTTGTAACTCCTTATTTCGATCCAAATAGCCAATCATGTAATCATGTTTCAGAGCTTCAATGTTCACTTCAAACATCAGAATTTGAGAAAACGTGATAACTGTGACTTGTTTTGAGGGATTTTCTGTGTAAAAATGTTGATCTCTGGAGATTTTCACACACAACAGTCTCTAAAGTTTATGCAGTATGGTGCGAAAAACTAAAAACATCCAACGAGAGGCAGTCATGTCTGAGGGGGAAAAAGGAGAGATCTGGGGAGGAAAAACCTATAGTCTAAGATCCATGAAGCTGCTGAGCAACTCAAGAAATTTGAATGTATTGTAATTAATGGACATTCGGTGGCACTAAGATGAGGCCGAGGAGTCTGGTTCCTCTCAAGGTTTCTTTCTCATATTATCCCATATTATATGTTTTTCCTCTCCAGTCGCCACTGGCTCGCTCATTAGGGATAAACAATTAAAAATAACTTATTAATAGGCAATATTCTTTTATAACTTAAAAAAAAAATTATTTTATATAATCTTATTACCGCTTTATTTGTTTAAAGCTGCTTTGATACAATACTGAATTACACTGATTTGAAAAAATGGTTAGATTGGTTTGAGGAAGACTATAGTGCCTCAAATCAGCACTCTTTACAAGCTGAGCAGAAAAGCAACTCAGAATGTAGAAAAATAATGATGTGTATTTATGATGTGTATTTATCCCTGATAAGCAGCCGTGGCAACTGTGGCAGGAAAAAACTCCCTTAGATGTTATGAGGAAGAATCCTTAAGACCAAACCATCCTCATTTGGGTGACATCAAGAGTGTGATTATAGTCTTTAAACAATACAGAACACTTTAGAGTGAGAACTAACATGAGCACTGGAATGTAGGATTATGAGTAATGTCCTTTCTACAATGTTATACAGTCATTTATGGTTATAAAACTAGGAGCTACTGAGCAACTCATTAAATAGCTCAACATTTGCGATCATTACAGATCCAACACCACCCGGAAAAACTACCGGTACATGTTTTTGCCAATTTGCAAATAACTATCGAGACATCGGGACATTTGCATATCAGAGTAGATTTTTCTATTAAATCGAAAGTATAAATGTTGCCTATTTGAGTATGAGTAGTGATCAAGGTATGTAATTTCAACATGTTTAAAAAAAAATCTGAATCTTGTGTTTATATTACTGAAGCCATTAATTATCTTTTTTTTCCAGTTTTTTTCAATCTCTGGCATGTATGAAATCGCGTCGCTGCCTCACCTTTCCAGTGATCTCGATGCCGATCTCATCCAGCACCTGGTTCACAATGTCCTGAGATTCTTCCTCGTCTCCAGAGTCCTCGAAGAGATCGTCCAGCGTGTCGCTCACTGAAAAGGGGAAAGAAAAGGCATACAGGCGTTCTATTCTTGCACTCCAGCTGATCGATAGGTTTTAAAACATTAAAAATTAAAAGGCTGATTCTTACTCATCTCTTCGGTCATCTCCATCTTCGCTGTTTCTTTCTGGAAGTTCTGCATTGTCTGTAATGTCTTCTGAGGATCCATCTTCTTATTGACTGCCTGCATCGTCTGGTAAAAGGACACACCATGGCATTTTAACTTCATGTTATCTACCATCATTATTAAATTCCAATAAAAAGATTAACGATGAACTATTGCGTACTTTCGCCGTGGTGCCCATGGCTCCTGCCATCTTCATCTGTGAGTGCATTAGTTTGGTCTGAGTGTTCATGGATGTGACTTTGGAGCTGACGGCGTACGTCCTGGTCTTCTGCTTTCTCAGCTGCACCAGCTGTTTGGCCAGAATCTTACACGCCTCCTTATTCCCTGATTTCGCCATTTTCTTGATCTCCATCTCCTGTTCGGGCAAGAAGACAGTTACAGTATGTATACAGTGTGCATGATATACAGGTCACCATGTAGCAAGTGCTTTCAAGCTTCTCTCGCACCACTCTATTGCTACACCACTTCCTCTAGCTTCCTGTAGATGGCGGTATACAGGGTTCTTACACAATTTTCATTTGAAAATTCCATACTTTTCCAGACACAAACATGCAGACTTCCCTAAAAGTTTTTAAGACCATATTTAACACCAGACAAAACTTTTTTAAATTCCAACTATAACACGCGTTACTTCACAATCTCTGATATATGCCAGAGTCAGAATCCCTGATATGTGCTATTATATTACCAAATAAGCTACTGTAGCTCAATAAATTAACACCAAACTACAATCCTACAGCAACAGAAGGATTGTTCATGTGCAATTTACCATGAAACTATAAAACTGAACTAAAGTCAATTAACAAAAACACCTTGAGGCCATGTCCACATGTAATAGGTTTTCGTTTGAAAAAGCATATTTTTCTCTCCGTTTTTCATCCACACGTGTGCATTAATACAAACCTGAGATTTGTCTCGTAGCTTGCAATTGTAATTTAACAAAGAGGGAGTGATCAAGAGTCAAGATTTTTATGTCAAAAACATCTCGAATACTGATTACTTTCTCTTAAATTACAATTGCAAGCTACGAGACAAATCTCAGGTTTGTATTAATGCACTTGTTCTAATCCGGCTCATTTGCAGGGGTTTCAAACGAAGTAAAATTTACTACAATGCTATAAGTCTATGTTCTAATAATATCCTCAGACACGGGCAAAAATAACAACATTTTTCACTGCTCAGAGGCTTTAAATTTAATTGTTTTACTTCAACAGCCACAGACTTCATATGATGTTGCTGTAAACATATTTTATATACAGTGGAACCCGGTTATGTCGATGTCCTAGGGGGTCGCCAAAAAGCATCGAGGTAACCGATGATCGAGATAAACGAAAATCAAAATGGCGGCAATATATTAACGTGCTTAAAATTTCTTTATGTACATGATGTGCGTTAATAAATGAGAATGTGCATGCACGTGTTTTTGAAGGTTTTTTAAGACAACAGCGTTGCCGCGATTTGTTTGATGATGGCATGCTATAAAAATGTACATACATGTTTGTTAACTGTCAGAAATCCACCTCTTCAGCCCCCTTCGGCGTGGCAGGTGCTTTCTCGGCCGCTTTCTCTGAAGCTCCGCTTCAATCACGCACATATGGTGCTCGTTTAGCATCATCACCAGCTCCTATTTAAACTTCCACACTCTCACCGTCCGTTATTGTTGGTATATGTTGGTTCTCGGCGGTCGTTGTTATCGCTCATGCGTTTCCCGGTACGTGCCTTCCCACCGGTACTCTCTCAACGGCTCTCAATTTAACAACAAAAGGCATATGTGCACTAACTAACAGCAGAGATTCACCAGTATACAATACAACACCTGTAGCAGCTGTAAGCCTTGATTTTTCCGCCACTTCTGCGAGTTCTTCTGCGGCTGCACTGAGATAACTGGCAAATTTTTCCCCCCTTGTGCTCCAGATATCAGGGTTCGGCGACATAAAAAAAGTCGACATAACCATTAAAAATTGCTTAGAAAAAGCGAGAATTTGGCGGTTCCACTTCAAAAACGTCGACTTGATAGGGTTGTCGAAATAACCGAGGGCGAGATAACCGGGTTCCACTGTATTTAGATTAGTTTTAACTTTACTGTCATTGTGCAAAGTATATGTACAGACTACCAACTGCCGATGACATGCAGTTAGCATCTATCCAGACGTGCATTAGTTGCCTTTTTAAATCTATAAATAGCAATATGTTAAATGAGGGGAATGATTCCATATGTACAGGGATTTGCGATTCATGTGCAGAAGGTGAAGTAGGTAATAGGAAATGGCATAGAGAATAGAATAGAATAGAATAGAAGAGCATTTATTTGTCAGATATACATTATAAGACAGTGAAATTCTTTTCTTCGCACAACCCAGTTTGTTAAGAACCTGAGGTCAGAACACAGGGTCGGGCAAGATACAGCACCCCTGGAGCACAGAGGGTTAAGGGCCTTGCTCAAGGGCCCAAGAGTGGCAGCTTGGTGATGCCTTGGTATAGATCTATGCCTTGGATCTCTATCTATCTATCTATCTATCTATCTATCTATCTATCTATCTATCTATCTATCTATCTATCTGTCTGTCTGTCTGTCTATCTGTCTGTCTGTCTGTCTGTCTGTCTGTCTGTCTATTTACTAATAAGATACTGACGTTCCCTGCTGACTTTTGTCACAGTCATTAGGGCTGAAACGATTCCTTGAGTAAATCTAGTAACTTGAATACAAAAAAGCAGCGAGGCACCACTTGCTAAACTCTGAAGCGCTCTGGACAGGTAAACACAGAACATGCTGCAGAACGGAAAATGGAGGCTGGGAGGAGAAAACAGTGAAAGACTGAGGAAAGATTCAAGCCAAAGAAAAAGACTTTCAAAGTTTGGGATAATTTTACAAAAATATAAAGAAAACACCATACAGTGTTTGTTTGTGTATTTAATTTGACATGGATTTCTATTTCTATATATATATATATATATATATATATATATATATATATATATATATATATAATTTTATTAATAAATAAAATATTTCTTTTTTTTATTCTCTCTTTTATATTTAGTTTCGCTCTTTAGAAGAAGAAAAAAGTTACAATCCGAGTTCTTATTCTTTTTTATCCCCTTTCAGAACAATGAGTGTTGTGTATAGTGCTGGTCCTTCAAGAACGATTCGTTCATCTTTAAACGAGTCTTTAATGTGACTCAGAAGAGCGATCTACCCATTCTGTTTATCATGATTTGTCCTTAGCTGCATGGTTATATTTTCATTAATGAAACTAAGCTGGTGTGTGTAGACATGTTTGGGGGACCTGTTATTGAAAATGTAACAATTTATTTCACATCTGATCAAAGGAAACAAAAAGAATTAAATGACTCCCAAAAAAATGATTCGTTAATTTTGATGAATGAGATTCAAAGAACCGATTCACTAAAATGATCCGATCTTTCCATCACTAGTTTTGCGTGTTGCATCGTCGTAACCTGAAACTCTTGAATAAACGTCACAGACCCCCGAGAGTCGTCGAAAAGCCTCGTTCGCGTATAGTAACGCTGTGTGGTACCGGAAATGACGCACAGCTGGTGTAAAAGTGGAAGGGGGAGTGTTTTACCAGTTGTTTTTCCTGTTTCTCCAGTGCAGCCCGGTCTCGCGTGATCTGCCTCTGAGTTCCTCTCAGCTCCTTGTTCTGCTCCTTAATGACATCTGAAATACAAGAGCAGAAATGACACGGAGTCAACATGTGTATATAAATAAAGAGAGAGAGAGAGAGAGAGAGGAGAAACTCTGTCTCTTTCTATTCACATGCCAAGCCTTTGTGTTGACAAGGTCCAATACAATCACCAGAAATCGGTTACAGCAAATAAATTATCAATTACATCCATAAAACTAACAAATATTAACCATTTTTTCACATGAACCAATGAATTGAAGTTACACTCTTTCTTTTATTTACACTCCTGTTAGCTCACTTGGCTTCTTTCGACTTCCATCAACCCAAACTCCCCCATTTCGAATGTAAACTCACCCTCCACCGTCTTCTTCTTAAACAACGACGCCATAATTAACCGACCAAATAAACGCCTACCAAAACCAAACCAAACACTAATAAACAACTCCTGCTTTCAGACTTTCTGCTACTTCTGTTCCGTCTCACTCAAATGACACACCGAGCCATTTCCGGGTTCTTTTCTGAGTGGGCGGGACACACCGGCAAGCAGGCGTCTCTGATTGGTGAAGATTTGCGTCATGTGTTTGAATTGACCAATCGGAATCGTTGTCACGCTAAAATAAGAAGATATAATTGAAAAGAAAGACGCGTTTGTATTCTTAACTTAATAAATATGTATTTGAATATATATTTATAAATTAGGGGATTTTACATATATATTTATATCATTCAGCATGCTTAAGATACTATATGACTGAAATCACAGCTGTTTTGTTACCCATAATGCAGAGCAATAGTTACCATTAAAACTATGTAGGGAAATTCCCACAGCCAAATTACACAGTTTTTTAAATTATTATTATTATTATTATTATTATTATTATTATTATTATTATTATATTAATAATAATATATAATATAATATAACTGTATACCTCATTTTGAATGTTTTGATGTTTTTCGTGTATTTTCTTCATAATATTTTTAGAATAATAATTGCTAGTAGTAGTCATTTAAGATGGATATTATATTATATTATATTATATTATAATCCTCAGAGTTACCAGTAATTTTCATAAATTTTCAAAAATGGAAATTTTTATTTCCAACTTTCGTTCCCAATTATTCCAAATTCATTATACATTTTAACTTTCACCTTTACAATTTTCCTGCACATTTGACTAGTAATTAAATCGTGTATTTTTATTTCGATCATATGCACTGTTTTGAGAAAAAGGCTGCTGCAGTCAAGTGTGACCCAATCACGGTGCGAGTTCAGGCGCATGCGCAACACGGGGCCAAGGGCTCGCTTCGGAAAGTCATGAAGGGGGGGGTGCTTTCGTGCGTCTTCACGGGACCGATTACCTGCGCATGCGCAATAAGAGGCCGAACGCTCCCTTCGGGAAATTCCGGCCTTGCTTCGTGCCTGTTCGGGCGCGCTCGACGATTTCCGGCGCGGGCCGACATCGCGTCGTGCCGCAGTTTCGTGCTGTTGTTGTCTGCGGTGACGCGGCGGAGGTGTACCCTGACGCGGGCTCTTACGTGTCGGACTGAATAAAAAGTGGAGCTCCGGAGGGCCCGGGAGTGACGCGAGAACAGAGAGAGCGAGTAAGCGAGTCCGTCAGCGGGTAAGGAGGAGATACGCGGCGCAAATCAGACGCGCGTCTGGCTTTCCCCCACAAAAGTCGTGGCGTTTTTTTTCTCTACACAAAGCGATCATGGCGGCCGTGGGCATGTTGTTGTTCTTACTGCTGTTGTTTCACAGCCTGAGCTGCACCGAATAGCATTCAGTCAGTGACTCACACCGATCCCGGGGGGTGTTCAGGGAAGACAGATGGACTCCTAGAAATATATTTAACACGCATTTGGTATCAGTAACGCCGCGGTCCGACCCTAAGCGCGCCTAGCACCGGGAAATACAGGCTCCCAGAAGCGCGCGAGCGTGCAGCGTTAGCACGCTAGCTAAACACGACTGACTGCCCTGTGTGTACACATTTATACACATTATCACACTAACTCTACATTACAGAGCAGTTTAACATCTAAAAAGAGAAGCTTCATCATGTATCTCCACACAGAATACCTCCTCCTGCTTTTTATATCCCTACTACACCCTCATACAGTCCGTTTAGCATCAACGCTGCGGGTTCACTCCACTATTAAAATAAATACAGCGCGATATTTTATTCCTCATCCAACACTAGGCTTTATTTAATCCTTAGTAAATGTTTTGTCCTTTTCAAAATATTATATATAAATGTTATTTCTTGTTTGAATGACACAATTTTATTTGAACCGATTCCGAACCGAGCGTCGAACCGACTCTCAAACACTTATCTGAATCGATTTGAAATTAATCGATTTAAAATAATTCGCTCGATTGGATTTTTCGGTTAATTGGTGCGTGTTGCATATAATACTGAAAATATACACTTCCAAAAAAAATGGACGTTGTAGGTGAGCGTGCTTTAATTAATTATTTATGCGGTAATAATACAATTGCGATATTAGTGCTTGTGCAAGCACTATTAAATACAGCCCTACTACAGATTAGGTCGTATTTTATAGAGTTTAGACTTTGAACATAAAACGGGAAAAAATGCATTTTAGAGGTTTATGTAAAGGGGTTTGCCTTGATGCGGCTGCGACTCGAACGTTGTGAACCGATTCCCTCGAACGTATTGTTCAAAAGAGTCGATTCTCTAGCGAGTTGATAATCCTGTTGCTGTTCGTGGATGAGGAAGTAAAAAAGGCGCCAAAAAAGTGTAGATCAGACGTGATTGCTGGATGGATAACATCCTCTAACTCTCCCAATAAACCCATTAAAAAAAAAAATAAAGAAAAGTTATAGAACCCACATTAGCTGGATTTATGATAAAAAAAAAAACACCCAGTGGAGTCACTACATTGTGCAATTATAGTAGTTTTAAAGGATCGTGTTGATTAGACAAGGCATTTATTTCAAAGTTTTACTGAAACCCTTCTGATTACAGATCACCAAGCATCCGAATTACCCCGGAGGATGTATATACACACATAATATCTATATTTTAAGATATATAGTGCCGTTACAAGATCTCAGAGCTGATCCTGTAGTGCAATGCGATTAATCGGCGCAACCGAAAAGCGTTCACGCCATCGTATGGAAATCGTGATTGCGTGAAACAATTCGGATTTAGCAAACGCCCAAACCTTACTCACTCGCTCACTCTCTTCTCTTTTTTTTTTTTTATTATTTATTACGTTTATTGCCGATGACGTCTAGTAGATTTGAGCCACGTCGGAATTCACACGTGAACAGCACAAATAAAGATTTCTATTCGTGACACAGGCTGTGTTCTTCCCAAGTGGTTTATTCCTGTCCAGGTTTTTTTATTATTATTGCTATGAACCCGAAGCACTTTGACATATAAACCTGGACACTCCAGTTACAGAAACATGATCACTGCAGACCAGAGACCCTTATTAGACATCTCAATATAAGCAGTGATTTCTAGATTTTTATCTGAGACATGAGAATTTTTTGCCTATTTTAAAAAAAGAAGAAAGAAATTGATCATTGTTTTGACTATTGAGTATAAAAGGTGGCTTTATAGCAACCCTGTATGATAATTAATAAATAAAATGTTACTGTGATAATTTTTCAATAACAGCATGTGCGAGTGTTTCATTCCTCCTATATTATAATCTTGATTTTCTTATTTTTTATTTTATTTTATTTGACGAATGACACATGGTACATTTTTTTGGTCTTTTTGTAGTTTAATGTTGTGGAACGTCCATGTAATTACCTATAATGCACTGACACTGGAGACTCCTGCAAATGTTTACTATGGCAATACAATGCGAAAGAAACCTTGGAGACGTGCACTATAAGGACAAACGTATTGGGACACCTGACTTTTGTGGTTCTTCTCCAAACTGTTACCACATATTTGAAGGCACACGATTGTACAAGTTGTTTTCGGATGCTATAGCATAAAACTTTCCCTTCATATCAGCCAGGAGATTAAAAGTGTTCGAGCATGACAATGCCCCCATGCACAAAGCTAGCTCCAGGAAGACATGCTTTACATGGGTTAGAGTGAAAGATCTCCTGCTATAAAACTCTGAACTCAACCCGATTGAAACTCTTTGGGATGAATGTGAACGCGGACTGCGGCCCGCACCCCAGGCCTCCTCACCTCACCTACGTCAGCACCTGACTTTACTAACACCCTTGTATGAGCACAAATTTCCACATGCACAATACAAAATCTAACATCTTCCCAGAAGAGTGGAGGTTTTTATAACAGCAAATGGGGATTAAATGTGGAATTGGATGTCCAAAAAGCGCATGATCTTACAGTCAGGTGTCCACAAACTTTTGTCCATCTGGCGGTGTAGTTTGACCAGTTCATCACGCACAGTTGGTATGGTTTGACTTCACAATGTGATTATGCTGCAATCAGACTTGTACATTGCAGATTATTCTGCGTTTGCGTTTAAAAAAATCATCCAAATAATTGCATCTCCATATTAATGTGCAATTATAATTTTTGCAGAGTTTCTTAAATCAAGTCGGAAGATTAAAGGATGAAGAGTTACTGTTTCTCCTGTTCAAAACAAAATGTATACCAAAATGGTATAACGATTTATTGTCTACGTTTTCTGGCTTGATGTTAAACACTGTTAAATATTAAAAAACACTGTGTAGGTATGAAACAGCTTGGGTTTAATTGAATTTTTCCCCCGTGTCCTCTGGTCCAGGCAGGCCGTGCTAACCGAGTCACCTCGTTTCCTCGCTGTGACGTTTCTAAATGACCATGGACGCAGGAGCAGATGTGCAACAAGGCAGCGAGACAGCTGTCTCAGAGACAGACACGCAGCAGATTGCCACCCTGGCGCAGGTGAGATGATACTTTATCCACATCTACATTTGTGTGAATATTTTATTTATTTATTTTTTTCTGTGTGCACAGAAATGTGTGCATGGGTTCCACATGGCCATGACATCATGGTTTTCTATGAAGCTTGAACAGACTAAAGATAAACCTCGGTATCTCTGTACTATATTTACCCCTGGGGCAACAAGTTTGGCACTTTAGTTCAGTCCGATGGCTGATGCTTCTCGTTTATAGATATATGTAACAACACGTGATGCCAAACGTAACAAAACAAGTTTCTTTTTCACGGCTTTAAATAGGACATTTCTTCCTTTTTTTGATGTTGATAAGATAAAAACCCACAGGTTCTCATGTTACCTATAAACCACAACACCCAGAAACCCGAGGACTCGCATACAAGTGGTGGCAAAACTCTGACACCTGAGACTTCTTCCATATTTAACATGCTATATGTGCAATAGTTTGTGGTCACCTATATGTGCTTTTTGAACTTCCCATTCCACATTTACATTTGTTGGAAGATGTTCCACTAGATTTCTGTGGAGATTTTTGAGATCTCATTCAGCCACAAGGGTGTTAAAGTTACTGATGTGGGTGAGAAGGTGAGGAGACCTGGGGTGCAGTCAGCGTTCACATTCATCCCAAAGGTGTTCAATAGGGTCAGAGCTCGATAGCAAGGGATCTTCCACTCCAACCCATGGAAAGCACATCTTCATGAAGCTGGCTTTGTTACTGCTACTTATGTTTTGTGATTGAGTTTGGGGAAGAACCACAAACAGCTGGAACAGCCGTAAGGATGAGATATATTCGATCATTTCCTGTTATCGTAATCTGTCATGTGTGTGTGAAACAGGTTTCCATAGCAGCAGGCCAGGCCTCAGTCACAGGGCCCACCGTCACCCTGGTGCAGCTGCCCAACGGTCAGACGGTGCAGGTTCATGGGGTGATCCAGGCCGCACAGCCGTCTGTCATCCAGTCTCCCCAGGTCCAAACAGTACAGGTGAGCGAGAGAACTTCATGGCTTTCAGGACTGATTCCCTCCCCCCCCCCCCACTGCCTGCTTCAGCATTAATAAATCCACCATGTTTTTTTTTTTTTTTTTTTTTAATGTTTGGTCTTCACCCAGATCTCCACCATTGCTGAGAGCGAGGACTCGCAGGAGTCGGTGGACAGTGTGACGGACACCCAGAAAAGGAGAGAGATCCTTTCCAGACGACCCTCTTACAGGTTTGTATGCTTCTTGTCTCGAAACTCTCTGGTTTTTGTATTTCGTCTGATTTATAATGGAATTCTTTCCTTCACAGAAAAATCTTGAACGATCTCTCGTCGGACACTCCAGCCGTGCCGCGGATAGAGGAGGAAAAAAACGAAGAGGAATCGGCTCGGCTATAGCCGCAGTCACCGTGCCCACCCCCATTTACCAAACCAGCAGTGGACAATACAGTAAGTGTATTTTTGTATTTATAAAGCACGATAATGAATTCAGCTCGTGTTAGTTCACTATTGAATATTTGTTGGTTTGTAAACATCTCTCTGCTCTATTTCCTCTTTTAGTTGCCATCACACAAGGCGGCGCCATCCAGCTGGCTAATAACGGCACAGACGGCGTTCAGGGCCTGCAGACTTTGACGATGACAAACACAGGGGCTGCGCAGTCGGGCGCCACCATCCTGCAGTACGCTCAGACCAGCGACGGCCAGCAGATCCTGGTGCCCAGTAACCAGGTGGTGGTGCAGGGTGAGCATTCATCTATATAAACACATATGTTTGTTTATACAGTGGGATAAATCCATCCTCACAGAACTCAACACAATGATCACAGATTATTTCTCAGATCGGAGTGTTGAAACGTTTTCTATAGCAGATTGCAAGACACGTCACGGTCATAAGACCATAGCGAATTAGGTTCGATCCTAAAGCCATTGTAGCAGACTTGATATTAATTACAGTCCAAATCAATCACTTATAGCTTCACAAGTCTAGATAGATAGATGTCTAGATAAGTAAATAAAGGATTTTGTCATTGCCTTGTCAGGTACACAGCAACGAAATGCAGTTTAGCTGCCCTCAATGATGCAAAAATTTTAAAATCCTGGGGGCATCTGGACTTTCTTAAGTCTCCTAAAGAAGTATAGACGCTGGTGCACAATCCTAACCAGAGCTGAATTATGCTGGTGCCAGGACAGATGCTTAGATGTGGAACTCTAAGAACTTAAAGCCTGAAACTCACTCTAATTCAGTTACGTTGATGTAGACATGGGAGTGTCGCTTGCTTTTGGATGTCCAGAAGTCCACAATGATCTCTTAATCTTAATGGCATTGAGAGTCAGGCTTTGGATCTCTTCCCTGTATGCCAATCCAACCACAGTGGTGTCATCTGCTTACTTATTAAAGATGTTAGAGTTATACAGCAGTGGGCTCAGAACACAGCCCTGTGGAATGCCAGTGTTCAGAATGAGGGTCGAGGATACCTGTTTTTACAGCCTGTGTAGCTTTTGTGGATAAAATGTGTTCTCTCTCTCTCTCTCTCTCTCTCTCTCTCTCTCTCTGTCTCTCTGTCTGTCTCTGTCTTTCTGTCTGTCTATCTATCGCTCAGCTGCGTCCGGCGATGTCCAGGCATATCAGATTCGCACGGCATCGTCAGGCACCATCACTCCCGGAGTGGTGATGGCGTCCGGGCAGGGAGGTACCGAGGAGGTCACGCGCAAGAGAGAGGTCCGCCTCATGAAGAACAGGTACCGCTCATACGCACTCTGGGGTTGAAACCTGTTTGAAATCTTGAGGTTGACGGGATTAGAGAGAAACGTAGCATCAGTGTAAAACTGAGGCATTTGAATGCTTTCTGTGCATGTTCTTTGAGTGTACTGCTTTGTTTTGGCCACAGGGAGGCAGCGCGAGAGTGTCGCCGCAAGAAGAAGGAATACGTGAAGTGTCTGGAGAATCGCGTGGCCGTGCTGGAAAACCAGAACAAAACCCTCATTGAGGAGCTGAAAGCACTTAAGGACTTGTACTGTCACAAATCGGAATAACACACACACACACACACACACTGCGCTTTTTCCCCAGGTGCTATTGAGACAGAGACTCTTTCCCTTTACACAGGCACCTGGGCAGCAGTCTTTTCTTTTCCTATCTGTCTTTATTTTTATTTTTAAAGATATCGGCTTATAAGAAATGAGAAAAATTAAATGCCTTTATCAACATCTGTATAAAAAAAAAGCCAACTTTAAAAAAAAAAAAAAAGTCTTGACATGTAAAAGCTCCAAAGCGACTCAACAGACGCCTAAGCAGAGCTGGTTTCATCTCGAGATCCCACAATGCACCAGATTCGGATGACCACGTCTCTCTTCAATCACGCTGACTTTGTTTTGTTTTTTCCCCTGGGGAGACGCAGATCGTCCGACATCACCAAGTGGGATTTTGACGAATTAACAAAACGAACTTATTGGAATTTCTACGTGCTTCTGTTACTAACACATAAACCCTATTTTGATATGAAACAAAAAAAAATTCTATTGAATATGTATGTATACGCTTCTATTATGGGATGTTTTGTCACTTAACCTGCGCCTTTGCCTCTTTCTTTCATCCCCAGCTACGTTTCTCGATGTAAAAAAAAAAAAAAAAAACACGCTTATATGCTTCAGAGTGTAAGAGCTACAAATGTAATGCCATGTTTTATAGGACACTGTAACATTTACTTATCCGTACCGGTTTTCATTATCAAATTCATTTCTTTATGATTTATTCATCATCCATCTCATCGAACGGATGCCACACTGTGCTTGAATTTATATATCTCATATTTTTGCCTATTATCCCTGAAACCCCCGACCCCCCCACCCCACACACATCTGTATCTGGTGCTCACTTCTAAATTGAAAATTCCATGTTATGTTTGTTTCCTGTCATCAAAAATGTTGCCATGAAATATTACATGCATCCTGTTTTTAAATCTGCTTTTCCCCCCATGTTTTATTTTCTGCATACAATCATCGGTTACTTACACACTGAACACGGTACACAAATAGCCGATTGTTTTCACGTGATTACACGTGCGGCAGATTGTTGAAAGTGTCGGTTCTGCCTGTTGAAAATGTATGTTTGTTGATTCGACAGATCGATCACGCTTTCCAAACATTATTTCAACCCTCCTGTTTCGTGGATGGAGTAGGTGTGTGTGTGTGTGTACGCATGTGTACATGTGTGTATATATATATATATATATATATATATATATATATATATATACATACACACACACACACACACACACACACACACAGTATCTCACAAAAGTGAGTACACCTCTCACATTTCAGCAACCATTTTAGTATCTTAATGGACACTCGTGGATGGAGTAGGTGTGTGTGTGTGTGTGTGTGTGTACGCATGTGTACATGTGTATATATATATATATATATATATATATATATATATATATATATATATATATATATATACACACACACACACACACACACACACACAGTATCTCACAAAAGTGAGTACACCTCTCACACATTTCAGCAACCATTTTAGTATCTTAATGGACACTCGTGGATGGAGTAGGTGTGTGTGTGTGTGTACGCATGTGTACATGTGTATATATATATATATATATATATATATATATATATATATACACACACACACACACACACAGTATCTCACAAAAGTGAGTACACCTCTCACACATTTCAGCAACCATTTTAGTATCTTAATGGACACTATTATAGAAATTAAACTTAGATATCAATGTGCAGCTTGTAGCAGTACAGATTTACTGTCCTCAAATTATTGTCTAAATAACCGACAACAAAAGTGAGTACACCCTAAATCAGGGGTCACCAACATGGTGCTCGCGGGACTTTTCTAAAAATAGCTGTTTCCTACTTTGTTAAATTATTGTTAATTAATCATTAACATGATCAGTGTCTTCACATAGATGAATATTATTAATTATTAATAATAACATATAATAAAAGGTAAATTGAGCAAATTTGTTATTTCAGATCAAACTGAAAACTGTGTGTATCAAACTGGTTGCCCTTCACATTAATCAGTACCCAAGAAGTAGCTCTCAGTTTCAAAAAGGTTGGTGACCCCTGCCCTAAATGAACATTTCAAAACTGTCCAAAGTGATTTTGTGTGTGCACCACTGTTATCTCGCACTGCTTTTATCCTCCTGGGTATGGGATTCACCAGAATTGCACAGATTGTTGCTGGGATCCTCGTCCACTCCTCCATTGATCTGCTGAATGCTAGACACGTGGTGCTTCACCATCAGCAAGGCAGTTTTCATGATGTTACCACCACCATGCTTGACTGTAGGCAAGACACAGTTTTCTTGATTCTCCCCACCAGGGCGTCAGCACACACGCTGGACACCATCTGAGCCAAACAAGTTTATCTCATCAGACCACAGGATATGGTTCCACTAATTCATACTCGGGTCGTCTTCAGCAAATTGTTTGCAGGTTTCTTGTGAGAAGCTTCAGAAGAGGTTTTTTTTCTGGGACGCCATCCAAACCGTAATGTTGCAGTGTGCGCTGTGTGGTCTGAGCACTGTGTCGGAACTCAGAGCCCGTCTCTGAGGCGACACATCGAGGGTGGATTTCTTTGCTCAGAGGATTCCCAATAATGCCCAGCCAATTCTAGAAAAAACACAAATATAATAGACACAAACCGCCAATGAAGGATCCTCAGTCCCGGATGAGTAAAAGCAAAACTTCTTTATTTCCATGCACGTTCCAAAGAGCTCAGTAGAAGGTGGGTACTTCACATCAAAATGAACAGCACATCAACAAATGATAGAGCACGCCATAGTGAGGAAGTACACTGACTGTTCGTTTCGCTTGTATTTATACCCTGTAGCCACCGTGTCTTTTCTATTTTTCAAATTCTTTGGCCTTGAGAAATTCTTATGTCTGCCTTCTTGCCGTTCCTTGTCCCCTTTTGCCTATCCTTGTCAATTCCCCTTATGTCTGCCTTCTTCTGCCAAGTCCCCTTATGTCTCGGATCTTGCCTATCCTTGTCAATTCCCCTTATCTTTGGCCTTGGTGTTCATTCTTCCAAATAACACCATATTTGGAGTTCCTGTTTTTCCAATTTCCCTTATATTCGCCCATAATTTTATACATAAAAAAAATATGAGTGAGTATAAAGCCCTTATTTCTCTCTGGATTCAACCATACGTTCTTCAGTCTCTCAAGTGTGAACAACCTTTTTGCGGCCTATTTTGTCCTCCTGCATTTGCAATGGGTAAGTGTTATGCTTTATTCTTTTATAATGCTGTTTTGCTATTCTACTTTCATTTAATTGAGTTATAGCATTGTTTGTATACTGTGCTTGATTATAATACTTTTAATTAATAGTTGTATGCGCCTAGGTTATATTTTAATTGTGCATTCTGAACTGAATGTTACACTGTGTGTAGAATCTTTTTTCTTGCATGAGTGTTATCTTTTGCTTATGCCCGTCGTCACCGTGATTTGACCCTGTCTAATATCTTATCTCTGTTGGTCTCTTTTGCTCAGCTCCACCACGTTTGCCTCCCAGAACGACTCAGTTGGGCATTCTTCACGACAATTTCGCCAGTTTCAGCTCTCCTTACTTGCCGCTGAGCTTACTCATTTTCTTGAACATCTTTCCAGCCCAAGTGTCCCTGAGGATGCCTTCCTGCCTCCTCGCATTGTGCAGAGCACTTCTACGCGTGACAAGAGCACACAGACTTCTCCTGAGCTCAACAGCCGTCACGGATGCTCCTACTTCCTGACACTACACCACAGTTTTCTCCCTATCCTTCACACTGGCCTGTTGCTTTGCCAAGTCACCGTGCTCCTGTGCCTTCACCTGGCTTCGGGCCAAGCTGCTCTTTCATGTCTCCTGCCCATGCTTCTGTGTCTTCACCCGGCCTTGGGCCTAGCTACTCCTACATGTCTCCTGCAGCTGCTGAAGCCCGTACGCCTTGCTATTTCAATAAAGATGCTTAATCTCCCTCAAGTTTGTTTCCTGTCCTTCTTTGCCTATTCCATACACTCATAACATTCAGTCAGATTCTATCCTACTCACACATGTAAATACCTTATTATTATTATTAATACTTGATGTAAATAAAGGTTTGATTAACATATAGATCAAATAGGTTTTGTCAGACTACTTCTATTATATCTAATAAGTTCTATATTGCTTTATTAAGTTAATTAGGTTAATTTAGTTTGATAATATTAGTTTGATTATAACACACGCTAGATATGGTTGATTAAAATATTTTTCTCGACATTACTCCCCCCTCTGAGACTTTATAGTCTCACATTCCGCTTATAACCACTTATAACCGTTTCTCAATCATACATGTCATGTAATACAGCAGTAGAACAAAGTAAAAGTCTTTGACTTCTTTGGCATATGTAGTTTTCTTCTGACCCAGATACTTTGCGTATCGCAGGGGTCTTGTTGGAGCCCTGGAAGAGGTTACTAGCACTTTACCAGGCACTCGTGTGTTGAAAAGAATAATAAAGCAAAAACAAAAAGTAAAAGAAATAAAAGCAAAATGATTAAGATCGACAATGCAACATTATAAGATCGACATTACTCCCACCCTCACACTAATGGGTGCGCCAAACCACAACATCGATGAACTAGGAGTGGGCGAAAAACCCTGTAGACAAACATGCCAGGGAAAATTCCCACTCTGCCCGCCAGTGGCGCGACAGTGGAATCACCACCAAGGTCATCCTTAGTCGTGGGTGTACATGCAGTTAAATATGAGACACATAAACAAAATGAAAATTGAAATTAAACAATGTAGTCCGCATAATGTGCGATATCTGTGAATCAGGATAGGGCGACAGTGCCAATCCCGATGTGTTGCTGGTTCCGTTGTCCATAGAACATAGCCTCCTAAGGTAATGGTGTAGTATGTTACAGTAGTGCGTTGCATGACGAAGGTCGTAAGCAGGAAACTATGGGTGTTTCGGGCTCTTGTTGAGAAGGAAAGAACCCCAAATGACTCAGCCAGGAGATTGCGCGTATTGTGAAGACTCGGGTGACCATCTGGAGTCCACCAGGAAGATTATAGACAGAGTTCTGAATGGAGTCTAACCACGTTCCCTCCGGAGAAAACATGTTAGCATGGCGCAAAATGGCGGTCACTGGTCTCGCTGGTCCTCATCTGTTTCCCAAGCAAACTCATCCTCTGTGGAGGAAAACCGAACCACTCATGGGGTCCATCATGGCACGGTCACCCAAAGGACAGTCGTCACCGTCTTGGCACCACAAGCAATGTGTCTGATGGTCATAGGTTAGGCTGCACATGCCTCACAGGGACCCCTGAATGTGTCAAGGCGAAGCGATATCCCTCATAACATGTTTCTGCGAATGCACACACACCAGGAAACAGTCGCAGATTCGGCTGTAGCCACCTGGGTTCACCAGCGGCCATGTTCCTGCACACAACATGAAGAACTCACAACAACAACATGGTTCATACAACATAATTTGGACAAGCAACGACTTAAAGCATTTGCCATGAAAGTGGGAAATATAGAAGTAAACCTCCACGGGTATGTTATTAGTATCAAGATCAGTAATCAGGCACAGATAGATAGATGGCTAGACAGATATACATCTATATACATAATACAAAGGATATTAGTAAAAGGATATGTTTGGTGTGCAGCACTACGTGAGCGCATCCAGTTGGCACCATAATCAACAGCAGCTGAACCCAAAAAACATATAGCTGGACAAAGATGAGTGGTGTCATAAGGTGCTTTGTCACATGCCTCTAACCCTACTGTCGGCATAACACGAGGTGGACATCGAGATCTTCTGTCACATACAATGCATGTAGAGTGGGGCACTGCTGCACGCCCCGAATCTACCAACCATTGTCTGTACAGGTTAAGGTTTGGCTGAATGTTTGTAGTTTCAGCATATTGCTTTACTGATGTTACATTGATTCTTTCCGCATCTGAAACAGGTCGGGCTTTTGGGTTAGAGGATAGTTGGGGTTCTTGTATCTGAAACTAAATTGTATTCTAGGTAAGTTCATCCCTTCCTGCCAGTTAGGGACATATACTAAAATTTTATACAAAACATCCCAATACGCTAGAGATTCTACTGAGGTTCTTTCAAACGTGCCATGCGGGATCCCTACTTGGGGAAAACCGAAATACCATAAAAGCGTAATATCAATACAACTGCGGGTGCCTAATATGCGAGGTATAACTCTGTGGGGTACTCCAGTGACCACTATAATGTCTGTTTCTTTATCCGTGTCGGTCATTCGAGCCTCAAGTCTCATCTCGTATTCAGGAGTGTTTTTTATCTCTGTAGAGTTGCAGGGATGAAAAAGGGATATAGTATATGTTATAAACATATGTTGTGCAGTTACTGGAAAGGATGGTAGGACCTTGGTGTTATTTAAAACGCCCAATGCACACCGGAACTGTTCTGCAAGCACGTTTCTGGCCATATATACAGAAACCTTTGTAGCCTGTTCTGAAGTGAGACTAGTTTTAGCCAGGTGACCTAGAGACCCTAGTGGTTTAGACCTTTTGTATCTATATGTGGACATTGTGCGACTTTCTAGGTATGCTGCGGGCTGGGAGCAGTTATTTAGAGAAATATTAGACAAAGGGACTGATATATCTGCTGGATGATGTTGGTTTTGGTTAAGGGAAATATATATGCAAATGACCCATACTACTAAAGCCATAACGAGTACTGCCCAGTGTCTTTTGGTGGGAGTCTGTTTGGTCTTTGGGGAATTTTTCATCATGGTTCCACAGGTGGATCGATATCTAAGTCTTCTAGATCTTGTAGATTAAGAGTGTCAAACTGTTCAGGTGGAGTGACAATGTTTTCTTCGCTGCCTAGTAGTCTCTGCACAGTCTCTTCTAGTTTGTCAGAGTCTAGTGTGTCATGTGGTGGTCGTGAATCAACCTGATACGAACAACCTGGCCTCGGTTCTCCTTCAACTGGCCGTGGTTGTGTGGTTTTGGCACGTGTCCTGTATGCTGGTCCTCTGTCCTGTGCTGGGCCTGCGCCGTCGTCGTCGTCCTCTGAGTCGTCAGAGTGGGCGCAGTGTGCCAACTCAGCCCGAGATTTCCTCCACTCTAGTCCTTTCACCGCAGCTCTGCAACAATGGTTAAGATGATACCAGTATTCCTTACCTTCAACCTTGACTGCGGTAGGAGTTGCTAGTACCACCTTGAATGGGCCTTCACGTCGTGGCTCACTCCAGTGTTTCCTTTTAAACACTTTGATATACACGTAGTCACCTGGTTGCACCTGCTGTAGTGGCTCATCAACCTGTGCCCGTGTGTGGCTTCACGGACCTGTAAATATAAAGTTCTGTGTATTTGCGTCAGATGTTTGCAATAACTAGACATGTCTGCTTCAAGTTGGTCAAGTGAGGAGCCTGTGTAAGGTCCTTGTGTAAAAGCCACTGGCATGGGTCGTCCAGTCAGCAGCTCATGCGGTGTCAGGTGTGTGTTGCGATTTGTTTGAGAACGCATTTTCATCAATGCCAGTGGGAGAGCCTGTACCCAATTCAGATCTGTGCTAGCACAAATTTTGCTATTTTCTCCTTCAACACTCCATTTGCTCTCTCAACCATTCCTTGTGACTGTGGATGGTAAACACACCCCATTCTTTGCTTGATACACAAAGCTTCTGCAAATGCTTTGATCACATTATTTACAAAATGTGGTCCATTGTCAGAGCTCAGCTTGTCAGGTATCCCAAACCTTGGAATCACTTCCCTGATCAAAAACTTAGCTACAGTCTTTGCGTCATTCTTGGCAGTAGCTGTTGCCTCTACCCATCTGCTAAAACGATCTATTACTACCAAGATGTATATTTTCCCTTCCTTCCTATCTGCCATGTCCACAAAGTCCATCATCAAATGTCGAAATGGTCCCCTTGGTTCAGGAATGTGGCTGATTGGTGCTGTGAAATGTTTCCTGACATTTCGTGCTGCACATAGCTCACAGGACCTCAGGAATTTGTCCACCATACTGGCCAGATATGGCGACCACCAATTCCTTCGGATTGTGTCTATGGTCTCCCAAAGATTACAGTGATCTACCCCATGTGCTTCAGTAATGAGCTTGGTAAAGAGCTAATGGTGCTACCCACACTCCATCAATACTTCTCCATAACCCTGTGTTGGGGTCTTGTACTGCCCTCGTTTTTCCATCTCTTTCTCCTCTCCACTTGCTACATCCTGATATTCCCCAAGATCTTCCTCTGTTACCTGCCCTCGCACTTCCTCATGTTCTTCATCTTGTACCATCATCACTTTCACACAGTCTTTTTCTACTGCTGCACTTTTAGCTGCCTCATCTGCTGCCGCATTACCTCTACTGACCATATCTCCATCAGATTTGTGGGCTTTACACTTCACAATGGCTAATGCCTTTGGAAGCATCATTGCTTTGAGCAAATCCGAAATTGCAGGACCATGTAAAATGGATGATCCATCAGCTCTCTGGAAACCCCTTTGTTCCCAGATGGGTCCAAATGTGTGACATACCCCATGTGCATATGTTGAATCAGTGTAAATAGTACACCTTCCTCCTGCTCCCAGCCTACATGCTGCTGTTAACGCTTTTATTTCTGCCAATTGGGCAGAACAAGGTTGTGGTACACTTACACTAGCTAGTACTCGAAACGAGTCATCTTCCTCATTGTGCATGACCACAGCATATCCTGCTTTATTGCCATCATTCGCACGATAGCAAGAACCGTCCACAGACAAAACAATTTGGGCATTTTGCAATGGTTGGTTCTCTAGGTCATCTCTAGCTTTTAGAAATTTCTCTGCTTCTGTAGTGCACTCATGGGGAATTCCCTCATCTGATAAGACCACTCGATCAGCTGGATTGATTGTGAGGCACCTCTCAATTGTTAGTTCTGGTGCAGACAGGATGACATCATACCCTGTCTTTCGTGCATTCGTGATCACAAACTTTTGACTTGTCAGCAGAGCATGTAATGCATGAGAAGTGTACAGGGTCACTGGATGACCCATCGTGATTGTTGATGCTTTTGATAGGCAAATGCTGCGGCTGCCAATCCTCTGTAACAAGGTGGCATGCCTTTTCCACATTGTCAAGAGCCGTACTATAGTATGCAATTGGCTTCTTTCCCATGCTCTGTTGCTGTTGTGCTAAAATGGCTGATGCAAAACCTCGTCTCTCTGACACATAGAGGTGAAATGGTTTTGTGTAGTCTGGACAAGCTAGTGCTGGGGCAGATTTTAGATCACTTTTGATTGTTTCAAAAGCCTTTTTTCCTTCCTCTGTCCAGACCACACGTGCGCTAGATTTTGTCTGATCAGCTGCTTTCATCATGTCTCTGAGAGGTTGTGCTTTCAACGCAAAGTCACAAATCCACGGTCTGCTAAAACCTGCTAAACCCAGGAATGACAACATATGTTGCACTGTTTGAGGTTGTGGTGTTTTCTGAATTGCCTCTACATGAGAGGGCGAGATTTTGCGTGTAGTGCCTTGAGCACTCTACCCAAATATTCTACCTTTTGTTGGCAGAATTGCAATTTTTCCTTACTGACCTTGTGTCCATTATGAGCTAGGGTTTCCAGGACCTTTAACGAGTCCTTCATGCACTGTTCTTTAGTTTGACTACAAATCAGTAGGTCATCCACATTTTGAAGCAAACTGCTTTGAATGTCTAGATCTGCCAGATCTCGTGCTAACACCTGGTTAAAATTGATGGACTTTCACAATACCCTTGTGGCAGACGTGTAGGTGTATTGTTTTCCCCGTATGTGAATGCAAACAGAAACTGAGACTCAGGATGCAGAGGTACACTAAAAAATGCTGAGCATAAATCAATCACCGTGTAACATTTAGTCCCTTCAGGGATGTTTGTTAACAGTGTGTGTGGATCGGGTACTACAGGATTTTCTGCTACCACCACACGATTTATTGGTCTTAAATCATGGACCAATCTCCACTTGTCTGAATTTGGTTTTCTGACCGGAAAAATGGGGTGTTGCAAGGGCTGTTTGTTGGAATTAACACTCCTGCTTCAACTAGTCCTTCAATGGTTGGTCTTATCCTTCTATCGCTTGTTGCGACAATTGGTATTGCTTCTGGTAAGGTAACTGCACATTGGGTTTTAATTGAATTTTCTCCAACCCTGATGACTTAACTAACCCTACATCTGTCTGATGTTTAGTCCATAGCTTTTCGAATTTGTTTCAGTACCTGTTCTTCTTCTAGTTCAGCCTGTTCTTCCTTCTGTTGCCATTGTCCTACCTGTCCTACTTGTGTTCTCACTTGCATCTGTCTGTTGATCAAAATAGTGTGAGCTACCACACTGTCTTCAGCTGTTAGTTTTATTCTGAGATATTTCCTGTCTAATGTCATGCTCATATTTTCTACCACTGGTATCCATTCAGTTATCTGGCTTGCTTCTCTGACCATTGGCCCTAAGTCTTTTGATTTAAAATTTTGCCCGATCATTAGGGAGACATGTGGAACAGAGTTCTCGACTGAATACCACTGTGCAATGTGGTCTGGTAGTTGTACTGTTGCAGCTATCCCTTGGGGACCAAGGATCATGTTCTCTGCTTTGAGACTGTACTGGTTCCTTCTACATGTTCTCCCACAAAGTCTCATATTCTTCATCTTGTCCCCCCTCATCGTACCTTATTGTGCAATGCCATGGTTTTCTGGTTTCTTCACAGTCTGGACGCATGTTTGTAAACCATATTTTCCAGTGGTCATATAGCTTGTGAATTTCTGAGGATGTCCCGTCGAGTTCCAGCCAATAGACTTTATCCAGTGTTTGTTGTTCTATTTTTCTTTCTACCATCACACACTGTTGAGCTAGGATTTCAGGAAGTTCGACCCACACTCCTGTAGGTCCACAGAAGATTTTTGCTCCTAGCTTACACAGTACATCTCTGCCTAATAGATTTGCTGGGGTATTGGGGGAATACAACAATGGTGCTTGTATTGTGATTCCTTCTACTGTTATGTCTTGTGGCTCTGTGAAATGCAAAGTTTGAGTTTTACCCGAGAAGCCTACTGTCTTTACTGCTTTGCGTGAGAGGGGGAGCTTAGAGCCTTCTTTTCCAATGCTTGTAAATGTTGCTCCTGTGTCAATCAAAACGATGTCTGGAGCTGGTTATTCACATCCACCATTATGGTTGGTTCTTGTGCAGGGTACAGTGAGGTGGGGCACTGTACCAGCTCCCCCTCTGGCTTCTCTGGGCATCTTCACATGTTACCTTGAGGTGGTCCCGGAGTTTGTTGATTCTGCTGATTCTGGCCCATCCATGGTCCTGCCCAATTTCCGGGGTCTTGCCAGCTTTGATTTTGTTGCTGGTTTCCTTGCTGTTGTCTTATTGGATAGGGGCAGTTTCTCATCATGTGATTGGGATCTTGACAGTTCCAGCATCTTCCTCCTCTCGGTGGTTGATAATTTCTTGGTTGAAACATTCCTCCTCTTCCTCTGCCTCTTCCTTGCCCCCACCCTCTGTTTTGTGGTGGATATTGTTGATACATTGGATAGGTCATTATTGGTTGTCCCACAGGCATTAGTTGCTGATTTCCTTGATCTGATATGGTTTGACTAGCTGGATCCTGCTGTGCATTTGTTGGTATCATCATGACTGCTGCTTGTTTAGCTGAACTTTTCTCTTCTTTGCGTTTTCTTGATTTTCTTGTTTGCTCCGTGCTATCTCTCCGAGCTGTGCTTTGTGCAGCAATGTTATTAAATCTTCTGCTGCTTGTTTGCTTGCTTCTTTCTTTTCCTGTGCATTTCCACAGCATGTGTGACATTTGCCTGGAAAGCTGCCCAGGGCAGGGCATTAAGTCCCACAACTGATTCAAGTTTTCTTGTACTTCACTTGGGCGCCCTCTTCAACATTATTTTGAACAATGTGATGTTAGCCGTTGTCTCATCCCATGCTGACCCCATCTCTTCTGCCCATGCTTTCTGTAATTTAAGAATGAAGGCCGCAGCTCCTTCTTTTTCGTCCATTTTCAGGTTTTCCACCTTGGTTAGATCAGATTGAGTTGGGTATGCAGATCAAGTGCATTCCACACGTCATTTCTTTTCACTCCAAATGTCCAGCGATCATAATCTTTCTTGTACTTTAGGGTGCTTTCACACCTTTCTTGCCTCTGTTTTTGCTTTTTCTGGCGATGTCTTTGATTCTGGTCATGCTCAGGTGGTTCTAGTTCCTCTCGCTTTCTTTCCCATTCTTCAGGTGGGATATCTAAATCATAATCATGTTCATAATCATATCTCCCTTCATTGCCGCTTTCTTCATTATCTCCTCTTCTCCTTCAAGATTCTGAAATAACACTGTTTGTTTGTCTTGCTCTTCCTTTGTTCATTTTGTTGTCTGAAGCTAGTAATTCCATCCTCCCTTCAATGCGTCCTCCTGTTATGTCTAGTTGTATGTCATGATACTCTCTTTCCTAGTACTGGGTAGAAGCTAATCACCTTTGGCTTCTTTACTTCAGCATATGGTGGTGGTTTCTTCTGTTCCTCAAACTCCTCCAATGGTGGGGCTGAGGCCTTTTCTGACCCTTTTCCTCCTTACTTCCTGTTCCTTCTCTGTCTTTTCTTTGTGCACTTTTAACATCTCCCCTCATGCTCAAACCATTCAATGATGTCTAATTTCCGTTTTGTCTTTTCCTTCTTTCTTTTTTATTTCTCCCCAATTTCCAATTCTGGTTTTCATTACATCACACTTTTCTTTGTTAAATGTTCCTCTTCTGGCCATTGCAAATCCCCAGCTGTCAGGTCTTTCCATTTTTCATGTATTTTTGATCTCCTTTTCAGCCCCTTTATGCCTTATAATTATCACATCTACAGGTGTGATTGGGGATTCCTCCTTGCTCATGATGCACCCTGTCTTGCTCTGTGTGCCTCTCACGGTGGCCTGGGTTTCTATTTTGAGCAGACCACTTTAGATGGACGTTTATCCGTCTCACTGTCTTACAAGGTCGTGTTGGATTCTTTCGGCTTTGTCCACTTAACGAGTTGATTTTATCGATTAGAATCGAGGTGGCTACACCTCTTTCCCACAAAACCTCTTTAGGTTCTACTACAACAGTTGCCGTCAGTCCTGAGCAATAATTAGATTGTTCAGGTACTTCTGCATTTAATTCTATCAATGGTTCCTCGTCTTCGTTGTGTGGGTCTGCTATGAAATCAAACAGGTGTATCACGGCTTTACTAGGTTTAGGGGCTTTCACTAGGGTGCGCAATACTGGGCTTAACAGTTGAGGTTTCCAGACGCTTTTTATTTTTCATACCAGTTTTCCTCTGGGAATATCTGGTGTAACACCTCTATGCCATGTAATCGTGTAATAGCCCACAATTTGTCTTGTATCTACTTCTCTGTCTGCCTCCTCTCTATACCGTTTCTATCTTTATATGTTCTTTCGTCCCAAAATGAGTTCTAAGTCCGTTCGTCTCTATCTCTATGTCTATCAAATCCATACATTTATCTTGCTATATTTTCTCTATTTGATTTATTCGTTTATTCGCACTGTGTATGTCCGAGTGTATGCATGTATGTGTGTGTGTGTCAGCGAGCGAACACTATGTGTGTGTGCTATACTCCGTGCGCCTATGCGCATGCGCACCCCCCTTCGTGCGCTCCGTGTCTATACGCGCGTGCCCGCGCCCCTCCTTTCTGCTCCGTCCTCGTCCACGCGCAGCTCTCCTGTGCTTCTAATGTGTGCGCGTATATACCATGCTATTTTATCAATAGTACAGATATGCAAATAATATGAGTATACTCACAAACTCAGCATCATCCCAAGCAGCGTAAGCAAACAGCAAGCAACAATACAAACACAGGCATACATATAAATTCACAGACAAAACATCAACATACAGAAAACACCACTATAAATCCGGTTTTACAAAACACGCTTCTCATAAACAATATGACAACAACACTTACACAACTGCAGTTACAACGTTTCTCTTTTACCGTACATGTACACATGGCCATCACTTCATCTCAATAATCTCAATATCCTCGGTCCCACCCGTACTCGTAACGGTGACTCTCCGAGCCCTTTACTCTTATACTGACAACTCACGACCTTTTAAATGTACCCTTTCCACCCCAGGTTACGAATCTGGATCCCTAGTAAAGACCTATGGTATCTTTCCTGTTTTAGACCATATGAGAAGTGTTGTCTTCTCACATCGGGACTTGCACCGAATCACCAAGACTTCACTTTTGGGTTTACACGATTTCGGTCTGCTTAGTCTGCAACCTAATTAGACCATATGGAAAGTCCGACAGACTAAGGTACAAACAATTAGCCGTAGTTTCACGTGGGTCCCACCCTGCGTCTCTATACGCAGTGACTCTCCACCTCACAACTTTATTCACGTGGGTCCCACCCTGCGTCTCTATACGCAGTGACTCTCCACCTCACAACTTTATTCACGTGGGTCCCACCCTGCGTCTCTATACGCAGTGACTCTCCACCTCACAACTTATGTCTTTACTTTTGCTTATACTCATCCAACACTAATTTTCCACCCGATAGTTCTTTGGCCCTAGGCCAGCAGTCTATACCCTCCCGGGCCGACAACCTCATAGGCATACAGTTACTAATCACAGACTTTGAGTATAACAGGTGTCTGCTTACCTTTTTTCTCTGAATTTTTGTTTCCAGCGGCTGTAGCCCACAGGATGCTCGGTCCCCTGTTCAGGTTTTCGACCTTTGTGCTGACCTTCAGGGCCCCACGTTGGGCGCCAATAAATATGTCGGAACTCAGAGCCCGTCTCTGAGGCGACACATCGAGGGTGGATTTCTTTGCTCAGAGGATTCCCAATAATGCCCAGCCAATTCTAGAAAAAACACAAATATAATAGACACAAACCGCCAATGAAGGATCCTCAGTCCTGGATGAGTAAAAGCAAAACTTCTTTATTTCCATGCACGTTCCAAAGAGCTCAGTAGAAGGTGGGTACTTCACATCAAAATGAACAGCACATCAACAAATGATAGAGCACGCCATAGTGAGGAAGTACACTGACTGTTCGTTTCGCTTGTATTTATACCCTGTAGCCACCGTGTCTTTTCTATTTTTCAAATTCTTTGGCCTTGAGAAATTCCCTTATGTCTGCCTTCTTGCCGTTCCTTGTCCCCTTTGCCTATCCTTGTCAATTCCCTTATGTCTGCCTTCTTCTGCCAAGTCCCTTATGTCTCGGATCTTGCCTATCCTTGTCAATTCCCTTATCTTTGGCCTTGGTGTTCATTCTTCCAAATAACACCATATTTGGAGTTCCTGTTTTTTCCAATTTCCCTTATATTCGGCCCATAATTTTATACATAAAAAAAATATGAGTGAGTATAAAGCCCTTATTTCTCTCTGGATTCAACCATACGTTCTTCAGTCTCTCAAGTGTGAACAACCTTTTTGCGGCCTATTTTGTCCTCCTGCATTTGCAATGGGTAAGTGTTATGCTTTATTCTTTTATAATGCTGTTTTGCTATTCTACTTTCATTTAATTGAGTTATAGCATTGTTTGTATACTGTGCTTGATTATAATACTTTTAATTAATAGTTGTATGCGCCTAGGTTATATTTTAATTGTGCATTCTGAACTGAATGTTACACTGTGTGTAGAATCTTTTTTCTTGCATGAGTGTTATCTTTTGCTTATGCCCGTCGTCACCGTGATTTGACCCTGTCTAATATCTTATCTCTGTTGGTCTCTTTTGCTCAGCTCCACCACGTTTGCCTCCCAGAACGACTCAGTTGGGCATTCTTCGCCGACAATTTCGCCAGTTTCAGCTCTCCTTACTTGCCGCTGAGCTTACTCATTTTCTTGAACATCTTTCCAGCCCAAGTGTCCCTGAGGATGCCTTCCTGCCTCCTCGCATTGTGCAGAGCACTTCTACGCGTGACAAGAGCACACAGACTTCTCCTGAGCTCAACAGCCGTCACGGATGCTCCTACTTCCCTGACACTACACCACAGTTTTCTCCCTATCCTTCACACTGGCCTGTTGCTTTGCCAAGTCACCGTGCTCCTGTGCCTTCACCTGGCTTCGGGCCAAGCCGCTCTTTCATGTCTCCTGCCCATGCTTCTGTGTCTTCACCCGGCCTTGGGCCTAGCTACTCCTACATGTCTCCTGCAGCTGCTGAAGCCCGTACGCCTTGCTATTTCAATAAAGATGCTTAATCTCCCTCAAGTTTGTTTCCTGTCCTTCTTTGCCTATTCTATACACTCATAACATTCAGTCAGATTCTATCCTACTCACACATGTAAATACCTATTATTATTATTAATACTTGATGTAAATAAAGGTTTGATTAACATATAGATCAAATAGGTTTTGTCAAACTACATCTATTATATCTAATAAGTTCTATATTGCTTTATTAAGTTAATTAGGTTAATTTAGTTTGATAATATTAGTTTGATTATAACACACGCTAGATATGGTTGATTAAAATATTTTTCTCAACAACTGACAAGTGGACCTTCCTCTTCTGCAACCTCTACAGCAATGCAGCACTCGTGTGTTTTTGAAGCTCCAGCACTGATGCACTTCTATAACGGACCCTTGCGAGTCCTGTTCTGAGTGGAACTCGTCTTGGAAAACCTCTGTATGACCCTGATCACTGTACTGTAACTCAGTTTCAGGGTGTTACTGATCTTCTTATAGCCTCTGCATCTTTGTGAAAAGCATCAACTCTTATTCTCAGATCCTCAGAAAGTCTTTATCATGAGGTGCCATGTTGAACATCCAGTGGTCAGTCTGAGAGAATTGTCCTCAAAGCACCACATTTTAACTGCTCTAATACAAGATACACAAATTAAAACATGAACATTAACTCTAAAACATCAACATGATGAATAGGATGTGTGGCTTTGCATGGTTACATGAGGTACAGCTGTTATCACTTAGGATGTACACACTTTTGTTGCCAGTTATTTAGACAATAATAGCTGTACGTTGCGTTATTTATTTAGAGGGCAGTAAATCTGTACTGCTACACAATCTGCACATTGACTACACTAAAATATTTCCGAGTTTCTATAGTATTGTCCCTTGAGGAGATATTAAAATCACTGCTGGAATGTGAGGGGTGTCCTCATTTTTGTGAAATACTGTATATATGTGTGTATGCAGCTCTTGTGGGATATTCCTCGTCTGCAGTGGTCAGTGATCTATTAAAGGTGGTCCAAGGAAGAAACAGTGGTGAACCGGCGACAGGGTCGTGGGCAGATGGGGTGGGGGAGTGAAGGCTGGTCCGTGTGGTCGAAACCAACAGATAAGCTCCTGTAGCTCACACTGCTAAAGAAGTTCATGCTGTTAATGCTCGAGGTCAGGACTGTTTTGGCAGCAAAGTGATTTATTACTTTTTTATTTATGTTATGACATTCCAAGCCGATTCGATCGCTCCACCCGAGGTGATGCCAATCCTAATAAGCCTTAACCTTGCGGATGTGGAATCATCAGGACTCCATGAGAATAGGGTAAATACTTTTCTTTGCACCACCAGCAAGGAAAATAATGCATTTCAAGATGCTGAAAATAAGAGAAAGCCCTCTGGCTCTTGTGTTTATTATGTAGAGGTCATGAATTTCTAGGTGACTAATCAGTGCTCGAAAAGAGTCCTTTATCATTTGTTGTTAGCTTTGTCTTCCCCAAAATTAATACAGCTTTGACCTGGAAATCCCACACAAATATTTCCTTCTCATGGTTCATTAAGAACACTAAGTGATTTCTCCTGCAAACCTCACATCCAAACTCTAATGATCCATATATTACTGTTTTTCTGTGTCTTATATTAAGTGTCTTTTCTCAGGATTTTATGGTTATATTTGAAGTGCATTTACTTATTTTAAATAGAAATAGGTTTCTTTGGTAAAAGAACAAATAATAATAATAATAATAATAATCAGTCATGATTCCAATACATTTCTATAAAAATGAACAAATTAAAATTAATCATTAATACAAAACATACGCTATTTGTTGGACACCTGATTATAATATTGATTTCTGCTTTTTAAACATACATTAGTTCCTATTTCCTCTGAAGCACCATCTTCTGTGAAGATGTTCCACTAGATATTGGATTGTACTTGTGGAGATTTGTGCTCATTCAACCACAAGGGTATTCATAAAGTCAGGTACTGATGTAGGTGAGGTAACCCAGCCATTAGGGTTGCACAAGCCAGTGCACTCTTAGTGCCAGTCCCAAGCCCGGATAAATGGGGAGGGTTGCGTTAGGAAGGGCTAATCCGCTGTGGCGACCCCTAATGAAAGAAACCGAAAGAAAGAAAGTTTTACTGATGTAGGTGAGGTGAGGAGGCCTGGGGTACAGTCAGCGGTCACATTCATCATGTGCATTAGGGTAGGAGAAACCCATGTAAAGCATATCTTCACGGAGCTGGGTTTGTGCATCATCATGCTGGAACAGGTTTGAGTCTCCTAGTTTAAGTGAAAAGAAAATTCGGCCTATAAAGTCATCCTGTGTGCCCAGTGTAGCATCAGATTCCTCTTGGCGGTCAGGAACCTGGGGTGCTCTTTTGCTCTTGGAGCACATTAAGGTTTGACATTTTGTAATGCTTTTCTGCTCACCACAGTTGTAAAGAGTGATTATTTGTGTTACTATAGTCCCACTGTCAGCTTCAAAGAATCCATTCAATAGCGGTTAAGGCTCTGAGTTGCTGGTAGGAAGGTCAGGGGTTCAAGCCACAAGCTGCCACTCTTGGGCCCTTGAGCAAGGCCCTTAACCCTTAATGATCCAGGGGCCCTGTATCACAGCTGACCCTGCACTTTGACCGCATTTTATCATCCTTATGTGACAAGTATAAAGCAATTTTTTCATTATACAATGCAGATGAATACGCAAGAGAGTGCAGGTGTTCCTATTAAAGTGCCTGCTGAATGTATTTTTACACATTAAAAGCACCAATGCACATATATAGTAGATACTTTGAGGGGAAAAAGACACTTGCATGGTGAAATTTTCCAGAGGAAAATGTGTAAATATCATTTCAAGTCCATCACCTCGATATTTGCGCAATCATGGTAAATATGGAGTTATCACTCTGGAAGAGATTCCATTAGAAGATCAATAGAGAGAGAGAGAGAGAGAGAGAGAGAGAGAGAGAGAGAGAGAGAGAGAGAGGATGTGACAGAGGAATGAAGCCTCTCATGCAGCCTCCTTCACTGACACTTACTTTCAACCTAATTCGATTTATAGCATCAGAAATGTGTTTAGGTTTATCAAACACTTTTAGATGATGTTTAAGTCGTATCCAGGTGTTTGAAAGTAAAGAGGCTAATTCAATGCTGATTAGTGTATACAAAGGTCAAGCCAGTTGTTGCTTTTCTTTTCAGATGTTCCATCCATCCATCCATCCATCCATCCATCCATCCATCCATCCATCCATCCATCCATCCTCTATCACCTGTCACAATTATTCTCTTTTATGTCTGACCATAAAGACAAGCTTGTAGTGCCACATCAGCTCATCTATCAACTCATCCCCTCACCATCCACTCATCCCCTCACCATCCAACCATCCACTCATCCCCTCACCATCCATCCATCCACTCATCCCCTCGCCATCCAACCATCCACTCATCCCCTCGCCATCCATCCATCCATCCATCCATCCATCCATCCATCCATTCATCCATCCACCCACCTGTCACAATTTTTTTTTTTGTCTGACCATAAAGACCAGCTTGTAGTGCCACATCAGCTGATCCATCCACTCATCACCTTGCCATCCAACCTTCCACTCATCCCCTTGCCATCCAACCATCCACTCATCCCCTTGCCATCCAACCATCCACTCATCCCCTCGCCATCTATCCATCCACTCATTCTCTTTTATGTCTAAACTTAAAGCTAAGCTTGTAGTGCCACACCCACTCATCCATCCATCCATCCTCCCTCTTTAACCTGTCATAATTATTCTGTTTTATGTCTGAACTTAAAGCTAAGCTTGTAGTGCCACATAATTTCATCCATACACTCATCCATCCATCAGATTTATCAAACACTTTTATGTTCATGCTGTAATTGGGTGAGTGAAAGTAAAAGAGGCTAATCCTGACTGTCCTGAATGAAAGGCTGAATCAATGCTAATGAATGTACTTATAGGTCAAGCCAGCTGCTGCTTTGAATGCCGTTTCTGGGCAAATGAGATCATTACGCTCAATCAGGATCGATAGCGATGGCTTCACAATTAGAATTGATCCACCCTACAAATGATTAGCCCTACAAATGAGCCATTATGGTAACTCCATATTAATGACCTGACATTCCTTCATGAGTCTTATTTGAGTGACGTGCGCATGTAGGTGTTTGTCCTGCACACAAACGAGCTTTTAGTTTAGCGTGTAGCTAAAAAAATGCAACGACTCCATCTAGCAAACCGTGCAGCACAGATGGTCGACATAACAAGCAGAAATAAAACTTATTTATATAAGCGAGTTCTCATTGCTCGCACAAGTCTGTGTGCAGAAAGACAGCAGGAATTTATAGCATCCAAGCACCAATCTAGACAATAATCCACGAGCAAATATGCACGGCTGTTTTTGCAACGGCTTCCACTCTCGGCCATTCGTTAGTCACATCTGATTAGCGATCGTTGATATGCACGGAGTGATTGCTTTTGCCCTGCTACAGCTGTGACAGGATGACCAGCTGAGGTTGTACACTTGAGGCCATTTTCTGGGACACAACCTCTCTTTCTGCTGTCACTCTTCACTTCTCCGTCCTTGATGAACAAGGCTTGAGGATTGTTGCCCAATATACATTATACAAACCACTCATCCCATCCATCTAACTATCCCTCTCCAATCCATCATTTCATCCATCACCTGCCTCGATTCTCCTTCAAATCTGTTCCTAAATCAGATGTTTTTTATCAACTCATCCATTCATCTTGATTTTGCTCTATTGTCATGCTACAACTCAACCATCTACTTCCCATTCATCCAATCAACTATCCAATCATCCATCAACTGACTTAGTTGTTCTCTTATATATCTAAAGCTGTGCTTTCAGTACCACATCAGTTTATCCATCCATCCATCCATCCATCCATCCATCCATCCATCCATCCATCCATCCATCCATCCATCTTTCCCGTCACAATTATTTTCTTTTATTTCTGACCCTAAAGCTGTGCTTATAGTACCACATCAGTTCATCCATCCATCCATCCATCCATCCATCCATCCATCCATCCATCCATCTTTCCTGTCACAATTATTTTCTTTTATTTCTGACCCTAAAGCTGTGCTTTTAGTACCACATCAGTTCATCCTTCCACCATCCATCCATCCATCCATCCATCCATCCATCCATCCATCTTTCCACTGTCACAATTATTCTTTTTATATCTGACCATAAAGCCAAGCTTGCAGTACCACATCAGCTCATCCATCCACTCATCCTCTCATAGTCCATCCATCCATCCATCCATCCATTCATCCATCCATCCATCCATCCATCCATCCATCCATCCATCCATCCAATATCAAAATTATTCTCTTTTATATCTGACCATAAAGCCAAGCTTGTAGTGCCAAATCAGCTCATCCATCCACTCATCCTCTCATAGTCCACCCATCTATCCATTCATCCAGCCATTCATCCATCCACCCCTCCATCACCTGTCACAATTATTCCCTTTCATATCTGACCCTAAAGCAGGCCACCTTTAGCACCACCTAAACCCATCAACCTCCCCATTTATCATACAACTGCTATAATTCTATTCTTTCACTTCTTTTTCTTTTAGTACCAACCAACTCCCTTGCCTCAGTTCTTCTTTTAAATCTGATCCTAGTGCCATTTGTCTACCAATATCTATATCCAAATCATCCAGTCATGCATTTCCCTGTTGACTGTCTTGACCCTGCTTTTATGTATTCATTCTTTTAGTGCCACATTGACTTATCTATTCATCAGTCCACCCATCTATACCTTTCACCCAATCACACATCTATCTAAACAACTGCCCAGTCATCCATTAACAGTATTAATTCTTGTTGTTCAGTGACCCCTTATCTGTAATCATTATGCAAAACTGCCATAACATGTAACCCTTTTTTCCATGTATTGATTCATCAAACATCCATCAATACATTCATTAATTTTGTCAGTTTGTCAGCATATACTCTTCATACATGTACGGTATTTGCAGACTCCCTTATCCAGAGCGACCTACAGTTAAGCAGTAACAAAATGGCCATGCTGAGATTTGAACTCAACCTTCTGATCAGAAATTCAACATCTTAACTACGGAGTTCCAACTTCATACGATTCATGCAACATTTAATTTATCCCTCCACTCCAGCACCCATCCACCCTAGCTGTGTTTGTCTTCCTTCTGTTGCTTGAAATCTGACCTTTCATGCCACAACAACAAGAAATCTTGTGTCTGAGTCTCACGATGGTTGTGTGATCAAGGCCAAATCTTACTCAGCCCTTACACTTAGTAAAAACCCAGAATCCATGATGGATATCAGAGTTTCCTGTTGGCTGCATTTCCTCATCCATTTATAAAACAGTTCTTTGTTTCTTTGTTATCCATTTCCTATAAACAGCCTGCAAATTAGATCTAATTAAATTCTAATTAACTAACAATTGATGTATGAATACTCTGGAGGCGACGGTTTTCGTTCTCAATCCTGCCGAAACAAATTACTTAAATGAGGACTTGGAAAAAGGCAACGTATTCGTTGGACAATAATACATTTAAATCCACATGCTTCAAATACGTAGTACACGAGAACTGCGTATTTAAACAAAATTTCCTCAAATCTTTTTTTTTTATTTTTTTTTTTTAAGTATGCAGATTAAATGGAGCTCGCTGTGACTTCATAATTACAGTTTGGATCAAGTCTCAGATTTTTCTCTCTCAGGTCGTTCGCTCGACACTTTTATTGTTTCGAGTACCAAAAGAAAACCCTATGTAACAGTACGACATTTTAATCATTCAAATGGGATTCATTTTCATTCGAATAGGCCCGTGTATCATCATCGAGAAAATACACAGGTATCACACGCGAACAAAAGTCCATTCAGCCACTCAATAAAAGCCGTGTAGTGGGCCGCGTCCATTTCTTTTCGGTTAGAAGACATTTCAATTATCCACCGAGAAAGTACTGCGAGCATGAGTGGACATGAATGAGGATTCAAGGACTTAATTTCACTGGGCTTTTTTTTTACAAATCTTCTTGACGCCGGCAGCCAGAGAACCGGTCGCACAAAAAAGGTCAGCCAGGCCGTGTTTCTTAAAGCCAGCGGTACAAGGAATGGAACAAAATCACTGAAAGTCTGTTTACGTTTTCAGTTTATAGTGTGCAGGGTGGGCTTTTCATTTACATTTGTCCATTTTTTGTCTCAAAGATAAGAAATTGGTTTAAAAGAAAAGACCATCCATCAAGTGATATGTTGATTCTTTTGTTTGTCTGTTTGTTTAAACACAGGATCTTCTTCTTCTTCTTTCGGCTTCTCCCATTAGGGGTCGCCACAGCAGATCATCCGTCTCCATACCCCCTGTCCTCTACTCCTGCCTCTTTCAAACCAACTACCTGCATGTCTTCCCTCATCACATCCATAAACCTCCTCCTTGGTCTTCCTCGTTTCCCCCTTCTTGGTGGCTCCATCCTCAGCATTCTCCTACCGATATACCCCATGTCCCACCTCTGCAAATGTCCAAACCATCTCATCCTCACCTCCCTCACCTTGTCTCCAAAACACAAGATATGTAACCTTCATTACATTTCCAAACTTTAATTATTTTTGGTCTATTTACTGATTAATAATCACTCAAAAGAATTGTAGGTTACAGATCTATGTAAAATGTATGTATTTTTTTTAATGTTTTTGCAGAATGCAGATTAAAAATGTATATTTTTAGCAAAGCCTACACATAACAAACATCACACATCATAAACATGTTCTCCAGAACATCTGATCAAATGCACATAATCAACTTGTGCTGTTAATATCATGAACAGCAGCTACGCTAATTTCTCTCCACTGCTTCTCTTTCCCTCCCCATCCCCAGGCATCCTGAGGTTTGGCCAGCTCCAGTCACGTCCCACCTCATGAAGATTATGGACCTTCAAAGAACTAGATGCCGAACTCACAAACATCCCGAACCATCTAGAGACGTACCAGTGCCAATTGGATTCCACTACATGTGTGGAGTTTTGACATTGGACCTCCTTGAGTGTTGAAAGGCTCTGGCATGGAGAAGCTGGTGTTGAATCTGTGATGATCACAAATGTTGAGCTATTTTATGAGTTGCTCAGTAGCTCCTAGTTTTATAACCATAATGACTGTATAAGACTGTAGAAAGAACATTACTTATAATCTTACACTCCAGTGCTCATGTTAGTTCTCACTCTCCAGTGTTCTGTATTGTTAAAAGACTATAATCACACTCTTGATGTCATCAAAATGAGGATGGGTTTCCCTTTTGAGTCTGGTTCCTCTCAAGGTTTCTTCCTCATAACATCTAAGGGAGTTTTTCCTTGCCACACTTGCTTACATAAAATGTAAAGTATTGTTTATAATCCTGGATGGCGTTCTGGTGAAATCACCTTCAAGCTTACACAGATCTGTTTGTATTTAAACCCTAACAAGCGCATCGGCTTGCTAACGAGGCCGTGACGACAGTTCAGCTAGTGATGATGAATATGTCTATTCCCGCGACACTGACAAATCCCATTTTCACTCGCAGGACTCTTCATGTGTCCAGACACATTCTATTTTCTCTCAATAAGCAGCCTGGCGGTCCCACGCCGGAATGGTCATTTTTCCTACTCGTTCTTATTGGACTAGAGGCCGCTGCCATCGTCCAGATTCAGAGCTCGCTATTTATGATGCATCGTGTCTTGAATTAAAAAGTATGATGACACAGTATGTCACGAGGATTATAATTTTTACTAACAGATGGTTTGACTTGACAAAAAAAGACACTAGACACTAATCAGGTCACTAATTCCAGGTAGTTATAGAAGGCGTGGCCTCTGGGTATATATAATGTTCATTCACATTCATACAACCCAGTGGTGGCTACTGGTCTGTCAGAGAGGGGAAGCTCATTTTCGGCCTACATCATAAAATTGTCTATTTATTTAAAAGTAAATTCTGCCCTACGTTCCTTTTCAAGAAAATGGTCTGTGACCCTGTCGTACCAACTAGGAGTCTTTTCAAGTGACTTGACCAGTGTCCTCTCAATGGCCAGCAGAGCTAGGCTGCTTAAACGGCCTTGGCCCATTGTGTTTCGGGTGTAGGACTTGAGTCGCTTTAAACAGGAGAAGCTCCTTTCTACACCTGCAGATGTAGCTCCAATTGTTGCCACTAATGAGAACAGTTTGTAAAGCTGAGGCATTGCACTGTCCAACTCCATGTCTTTAAGGAACACCAAGTAATCACACAGCTTTCCCCTGTTACCCTGCAAGTCCTGATCTGAATACAGGACTTGAAGTTCTGACCTCAGTCTTCCTGAATCAAAGTGATGGCCATAACGACGCTAGCCTAGCCTACTAACGTTATATGAATGAATGAATGAATGAATGAAGGAATGAATGAATGAACGATCTAAAAAAAAAATATTAAACTCTGTAAAACTGAAACAAGGAATGTGGTGTATAATTGTGTGAAATGTATGATGAAAATCAAGCAATTTCGCCAAGCAAATATCAAAGAAATAGGTTGCAGCAGTTTTTATTTCGACTGAACTTGAGAAATCCGCGATGGGACTGAGCGCGAATAGCTTCAGTGATTCCTTATAGTACAGAATCGCTGTCAGTCAAAAGGAGATGCAGTCTTTCGACAGACCCTCCAATCATCACGCAGAAGCTCGGAGTCCGGGCCAGCCCACTCCCCATTCATCCCCAGAGACGCTGAGCGTCCGTGGGCGGGACATAATCGCAGCGTTTATCCAATGACCGTCTAGTTTCGAAGCGCTGAAAAAAAACGTTCAAAGCAGCCCCATTGAAGTCAATGGACGCTGGGCTTCAATAGGGAAATGCACTGTGACGCTGCGGGAATGTATGAGAAGGAAATCGAGTCAGCCGACCTGCTATATGTAACTGATTCTGAACGAACTCGTCTTTGAGATGAACGTTTTCTAACGCATTTTTAGTCAATAAAATGTTAATACAATAGTACATATTTGACCATTAATTTTGTGACATTATAAGGGAAGCCGAGCTTCCCTTGCAGTCTTAAAGAAATCGCCTCTGATACAACCCCAATTCCAAAAACGTTGGGACACTGTGTAAAATGTCAATAAAAGCAGAATGCAATGATTAGCAAATCTCATAAAATGTATATTTTATTCACATTAGAACATAGAAAACATATCTAATGTTTAAACTGAGAAAATGTACCATTTACAAACAAAAAACAAGGTAATTTTGAATTTGATGGTTGCAGTAGGTCTCAAAAAACATGGGACGGAGGCAACAAAAGTCGTACGTGTTAAAATGTCTTTACAAATTGTGTAACAATTTTAAAAGAAACGTTCAATATAAAATTGCAAAACAACCAAATATCTCATCATATACAGTACATAATCTCATAAAAAAAGCTTTAAAAAAAAAATCTGGAGAAATCTCTCCCTCAGAGACAAGGGAGAAAAATCGATATTGGATGCTTGTGATCTTCGAGCTTTCAGGCAGCACTGCATTTAACACACTCATGATTCTGTAAAGTAAATCACTGCATGGGGTCATTAACGCTGAACACAGTTTTCCGTGTCTCTACAAATGCAGGTTAAATCTCTATCATGGAAAGAAGAAGGCATGCGTGAACATGATCTGGAAATGCCACCATCCACTTTTTCACTTTTCTACTTTGACAGTTCATTTTAAATGAGCATTGGCCCACTGAGAATGTTGCTGCCATTAAATTGAAATTTACCTCTTTTTTTAACGGTACATTTCCTCAGCTTAAACGTTTGATATGCCTTCTATGTTCTATTGTGAATAAAATATGTATTTGCAAATCATTTCATTCTGGTTGTATTTACATTTACACAGTGTCCCAACTCTTTTTTGGAATTGGGATTGAACAAAAATGTTGAAAGCTATTAGGAAAAAACATGGGTTTGATAGTTAGCCTTTTCTTCCATTGCAGGGAATTGTTCAGACTCAGATGTCAGATCTGTAGGTCAAGTCAATAGGCTTTTATTGTCATTTCAACTTTATATAGCTGGTACAGTGCAGTGAAACCCCAAAGCGTTACTCCAGGATCATAATGCTACTTAAAACCATATAGAACCACAAGAAACAAAACACAAATAACTACTGCTACACTGACCTACCCCAGGACTACATACAGCACAAAATATTAAATTGCTATAGATGTAAATATCATATATAAACTAATTTCTGGATTTGTGTGTTGCATTCTTTTCAATCAAGGGTGACGTTTCGGAAGTCACCTTTATTTGGGTGCTTTTCACTGCACTGTTCGCAACATTGATAATTATAATCTTTATTTCATATAAGGCCTTTAAAAGATACATCTCAAAGCGCTTTGCAAGAATAAAAATAGGAAATAATAAAAAAACAAACAGATACATCACAAAGAAGAATAAAATCACCTGAAAACTATCCTGAAAAGTGAGTTTTAAGTGCAGATTTGAAAACACTAAAATATTCAGCCTGTTTAATCTCAATGGGGAGAGAATTCCAAAGTTTTGATGCACTGCAAGAAAAAGCCTGATCACCTATCAAATGTAAACCGGAAGGAGGAACAAATAAAAGACCAGAATCCGACGAGCGGAGATCACGCCTTGGAATGTCGAAAGTTGTGACAAGTAATGAGGTGCTGCTATTCCATGTAGGGTCTTATAGGTCAGCATAATGGGAGGTAATGCAACGACTGAAAAATTGGAGAAATCACCAGCTCACCAGATCTGGTCTTGGAAGACCTCAAGTTGTTCCATTTATCTTGCAAATCTTAAATTTGTCTTCTTTCAATATACCACAGCAAGACAAAGTCATAGCTGAACTCTTGACCTGCTCAGTTTAGACTCAACTGGGGTGGATAAGGGTTTGCAATCCATTAGGAGACTTTGAATAGAAAGCTACTTTATTTATTGATTGTTTATTGAGCTAGAGACAATCCCAGGACCACTGATTTAAAAGCAGGAAAACACCCTTGAATGGTCATTAGTAGTCGTGTATTTCTCTGGGACCAAAGTTTAAACAGTATTCAAATATTCAATGACAATCACAGCGTATTAGAACCGTTAATCATATCAACCATCTGATTATAATACGCTTTACCCATAGCATAGAGAAGAATGTTTCAATTTATATCCCATGTTCTCCATAAGTAATCTCACGTCATTCCCATCTTCCTATTTGGATAAATATTGGATTTTCTGCTTTTCTTGCTCTCTATCTATTATCGAGGACAGTGTTACAGGGAGGTGCATGATTACACTGTGGTGGCTATTATCTGCTGTCAGTTATTGATTTTTTCAATTTATTATCATTTCAGTCACTGTTGCAATTTTAAGAGATACTAATGTTGGTAACGCCTGTGGCGCAAGTTATAAATCGCATTTGCACCAAATAAATAAAAATAATTATATATATATATATATATATATATATATATATATATATATATATATATATATATATATATATATATATATATATATATATATACATATATATATATGTATATATATATATATATATATATATATATATATATATATATATATATATATATATATATATATATATATATATATATATATATATATATATATATATATATTCTTCTTCTTCTTCGGCTGCTCCCATTAGGGGTCACCACAGCGGATCATCCGTCTCCATACCCCCCTGTCCTCTACATCTGCCTCTTTCACACCAACTACCTGCAAGTTTTCCTTCACCACATCCATAAACCTCCTCCTTGGTCTTCCTCTTTTCCTCCTTCCTGGTGGCTCCATCCTCAGCATTCTCCTACTGATATACCCCATGTCCCTCCTCTGCACATGTCCAAACATCTCAATCTTACCGCCCTCACTGTGTCTCCAAAACGTCCCGCTGTCCCTCTAATAAACTTATTTCTAATCCTGTCCATCCTCGTCACTCCCAACGAAAACCTCAACATCTTCAGCTCTGCTACCTCCAGCTCCACCTCCTGTCTTTTACTCAATGCCACTGTCTCTAAACCGTACATCGCAGGTCTCACCACAGTCCTATAAACTCCCTCAAAATATATATATATATATATATATATATATATATATATATATATATATATATATATATATATATATACACACACATACAGAGTGATGCACGAAGTACACAAACCATGTACGTGAGTAAAAGTAAAGATACACTAGGTAAAATAGTAAAAGTAAAAGTCCTCCTTTTAAAATTTTACTTGAGTAAAATTTAAGAAAGTGACTATATTTTGTGACCAATATTTGATATGTAGATTGATTTCTCCTCACTAAACGGTTCCTCAAGCGCGTTCTCTCAGCACCGCTGCTGCTACGTGAATATGAAGTATCACAACACTACAGAGACCAAGGCGTGTCCCAAGTCTCACATAGAATACAGAGTAATATGGCAGAGGTAATATCCTGCAGACAGAACAGGAAAAGAACATCTGGTTTTATTTATTTATCTATTTTTTCCTTATTTGCAGTACAAAGGTCTTTGTAAAAAAAAAAAAAAAAAAAGACCATGCATTAGAAGTCAGAAGGCATGAATTTATGATTTGCTCTCTGTCTGAACAAAGACATAAAAGCAAACTATCTGTACTATATTGAACTGCATAGCATTAATTTTTTTTTTCATTGAATTTTTTCCAAATCGCACTGCATCATAATAGGGGTGAATCGCATCGGCCTCAGTTATGGAGATGTGCATTCCTAATTTATATAAATGGGTAATAACCCTTGTAAGCATTTAATTGTCAATGGTTGAATTATGGGAAAAATGTTCAGATGTCAGGACCATTATCTGTGTGGAGGGCTATGGGATGTGCTGATCATTTGTATGGAGTTGTTCAGCTGATGCTTTATCCAAATACACGAAGGACGTTGTCTAAAGTCTTGGGCAGTGCTTGGATGTGAACTCACAACCTTCTGAGACAGAGCATTAGCTCAGAAGAGCCGGGGGGTCTGAGGATGGAAAGTGGAGGACATGAAGTACATGACATCAAGAGTGAGCAAGAGAAATCAGGAAAAAATCGGGAAGCATGCTGGCTTGTCTTTGCACCATGATTAATGGCTACGGTTTTGAGCTGTTGACCTTGAGCAGTCAGTCATTACAGGTGGCTGCTTATGGGAGAATTGGCAGAGCAGATGGGATACATTAGGGCTTGTATACCAACACAGAGGGACATTCGCAGCATTATCACACTAACTCACCTCAGAATGTGAGGTGCTGTGGAAGCCAGGTAGAGACACCTGATGAACAATATGGGGTTCAGGACTGAATTTTTCCAAAGATTTTTTTTTTTTTTCATTTACATACATTTTATTTACTCTTTTTCTCAAAAGAATAGTTGAAACCATGCATGTCTAATGGATTGGTTTGTAAAAAAAAAAAAAAATGCAATGCAGGTCTAGTCATCAATCAAATCTGTATAAAGCTGGAGGAGGAGGAGGAGGAGCTAATTTCTGAGTGAACAGAATCTTAAAGTGAGAGAGAGATCCATTTCCAAATTGTGAAATAACAGATGAAAAACCCCACAACAACAACAGATGTCTAGAAACACAAAGGATGCATGATCTCTATTGTGCCTCAGGTCATGGTATTGACATTATTTTCCCAGACTATTGGCTTTATTGTGGCTAAATCAAACACTAATGACATTTTGGCCACATACATGGAAAATGGGATCGGAAATTGCTTTCAGTCGTGATTGATTTCACTTCACTAGTTCATCTAGGATATCACATAGGGAATGAGTGAAGCCAGTGTGAATGGGTGTATAAAAAATAAAATAAAATGATCCTAAAAGAGCTCTCCATAAAGACTTATTAAACTAAAACTAATATATCTATAGAAAGACAAATATCCAATCTGACATCTGCATTAAAGGTTGCTTGAAATTTCTGTAAGTAACTACATTTGAAAACATCATTTGGAACAGAGAATGAATAGAAGGATTTTTTCCTGTTCAGAAAGTTTTCCAAAGGCTCACAAAACATCTGGTGTTTATCAGGTCTAGAATCCTGTGGTCAAAATGTTTTTCTACTTTCATGAAGCTACTGTATAAACAATGGTATCAACATGAACATGAGCAACGTTCCTTTATTCATCCGTAATAACTGCCTGGTCAGGGTCAATGATAGTTTTTAAATTAGCGACTAGCTTGGTTTTATTTTGGAAATTAATCCGTTTTGTTGTTGTTGTTGTTTTTTTTTAATTATTATGTTCAGGTATGAACAATAACACATGAGCTAGAGGAATTACATTTACTTTGTCCAGTTAGAAAAAAATTAAGAATCAAAGAAAAAAATCCTTCTTGTTTAGGCCACACCCACTTCATACTTAAATCTTTCTAAGACTGTAGAAAGATCATTACTTATAATCTTATATTTCAGTGCTCAAGTTAGTTCTCACTCTCCAGTGTTCTGTATTGTTGAAAGATTCATGATCAAACTCTTGATGTCACCCAAATGAGGATGGGTTACCCCTTTTGAGTCTGGTTCCTCTCAAGGTTTCTTCCTCATCTAAGGGAGTTTTTCCTTGCTACAGTCACCCCGGCTGCTCATCAGGGATAAATACACACCGTTCACCTTGACTGTTGATTTCTGTAAAGCTGCTTTGAGACAATGTCTGTTGTTAAAAGCGCTATAGAAATAAACTTGACTTGACTTGACTAAATCCATATACAGATACTGAGATTTAAAGGTGCTTTTTACTTCACATGTACATTAAAGCATAGTGAAATTCTTTCATCACCAATCCCAGTGATGTTAGAAAGCTGGGGTCAGTCATGATACAGCACCCCTGTAGTACAGAGGGTTAAGGGCCTTGCTCAGGGGCCAAAGAGTGGTAGCTTGGCAATACTAGGGCATAAACCTATGTGGGGAGGTGGTATCTTAGTATTTAAGGCATTGGACTTTGGATCCAAAGGCGAGGAGTTCTAATCCCAGCCACACCAAGCTGCTACTTCTGGGCCCCTGAGCAAGGCCCTTAACCATGTAGCTGCTCAGTTGAATGAATGAATTACCTGTTAACTGTAAGTCTGGATGTTATTTGACACAAAACATGTTAAAAGCACACAGAAAAAAACTATTTCTTTCGTACCAGTTTCCCGGTTTACAGGTTTTCTCCATTGCGAGGGGTTTCACATTCAGAGTATATTTCCAGCATTAACACAGTTCTATTTGTAGGGTTTCCTCAGGATATAACATCATGAAGACTCCTTCAGGAAATGTCATCATAATTATGCCTCAAAGTCGATCGGTGCCCCTCTTGCACCTGAATGACCTCCAGCATAACACATAAAGGGGTTTTCTGAGGTGATTTTGGGCCCAAAGTCACCTCAGAAAAAAAAAACCTTCCTGTGTTTTTTCCCTCTTGTATTAAGGCATTGCGAGTTTGCAGTAATTGACAACACCTAATGTGGACGAATGACATGATTGGACAAAACATGTGTAAGATTGAAATTTATATAGCAGGGTGTACCGTAGCGTGTCCCTCATGTATTATTCAAACGTTCGCCCCTGATCCCTGCTCAGCTGCACTGCTAACGTGGCAGTTTATTTTCCTGTGGTGCCCCCTTCAGACACGCTTCACCTTGAAATCAGCGTGAACAGTGGAGAGGGGGGTTGGGGTGTGGTGAGAAAAGAAAACACAACGCCTTCTCTGCATAACAATCAGCATTTGAAATGCAAATCAGCCCCAGATGATGATATAACTCGGCCTATTTCGGTCGTTCCTGCTTTAAAGTCTGTGATTTCACCAAGTGTGTCCAAGGCTGGAAAAATCAGCCCGTGGTATCTTGTCCTTCCTTTAATTCTATGTGGGTGAAGGGTTACTTTTTCAGTCAGCAACACACGTCCTTGGTATCGCATCTCTGTTCAGTAACGCACAATCCCTCAGGGTGAATACCCGCCCACACCGGGACGCACCGTGACACATGGCAATCCTCCGATGTCTTAAATTACACACTCCGAGTTTGTATTAACAGCCCCAATATTGCGGCAGGCGTGGCAGCCATCCATCAGCGGGGCAATTTCATCATAAGCCGAGGCCCGTTTCAGAAGGAATAAGTGCGGCCATTCATCACGATGCGTATTGTGCGGCAGAGCCATGTGGCCTTATAGACGTACATCTTTATTAAAAGGGCTGAAATGGCTTGTATGTGCTACAACAGTCAGAGTGAGGCTTTCAGAGAAGCTATATGAGCTCTGTTATAGGGGCCGGCAAGATGGATTTTTCCTTAGACCTCATGTCTATAGGTGTAAAAGTATAATTATAGGTGCATTTATCCGAAAGGTGTTCAAGTCAAATCATGACTTTTGAGTTTATAAAATAAAAGAAACAATTTCAAGGAGCTAAAACTACATTTATTGTTCCACATACTCCCACATTCTCCCCTGCTGTTATACACTTTTCTGAACATTTTAGTAAACACCTGGAAAGATAAGATTCGGCATTCTTCGATACACCAAACCGTCCTTGGACAGCCTGTTTTGATTATCCAGGATCAGGCATTCGTGCGCTGAATGTTCACAGGAGTGACTGCTGTGGCCAGGGAACCACCACGACCGGGATCGTCAATGACAAGACGTACGGCCATCTTTGAAACATTTACACCATTCAAATGTTTTACCGCGGCCGAGCACCTCATAACCGTAACGTGTTTGAAGTGTTCTGTAGAAATCCACGGGTTTTAAGCTTTCATTCACAAGAAACTTCACACGTACTTACACTGTTGCCTGCCATCTTGAGTAAGGGTCTCTGGACTGGCCGGTGACATGTGCACCACCTATCAGTAATATTACACACTAGCCACTTACTACTGTGTGTATTATCACCACACTAGCATCTATTTTTATACCTGTACAATTAAAAGTCCCGGTTTGACCTGAACGCCGCTTGTACATCAGCTACTCTGTATGAATACGTTTGCAATTTCTGCATACTTTCCCTGAGCGTGTTATTAATCTTTGGGCTGATTACTCATGAGCGTATAAATTCTGAATTATGAACGACCGCCGTAACTACATTAAAACTCTTGAGAATGATGGTAGTTATGAGAGGGAGAAATACAAAGATTCTGTGACATAAAATAAAGATAATCGATAGCCAGTTAGCAAAAAATAATTAGTTGTAACATAGTAAAATACACCAGTAGGTAAATGGAAAATGTTATAGGATTGACTATCTTGTAACAATACGAAGAATGTAATGGTGCTTTATAATTGTTACATGTACTTCATAGCACATTGAAATAACCTCTGCACATATCCTAGCGATGTTATGAAGCTGGGGTCAGCCATGATACAGTGCCCTTGGAGCACAAGAGGGTTAAGTTCCTTGCTAAGGGACCCCAAGAGTAGCAGTTTGGCGATACTAGGGCTTGAATTCCTAACCTTCTGATCAGTAACCCAGAGACATAACTACTGAGCTACCACCTCCCACAAAAAGTGCAGCACCTAACGTGGGGCTCAAACCCATAGTCCATGTTTCTCTCTCTCCATCTTTCCTCCTCTCATCTCTCTCTCTCTCGAAATACACAGGCTCATGAGGTAGCAGTGATCTTGTCCCACTGACTGAGTCATCCTGACACCCTGCTGATGGATGAAGCCCCTTTTCAAATGGAAAACACTCACTGCAGCTGAGGACGGCGCCAGATGAACAGCCTAAAGATCCATGAGGTTACTGTGCAGAAATCCACTTCAAGAAGCATGAGGGTAGAGATGGACTGTAATTTATATAATCAGTTTGCAACAATGGCTTAGAACTACAGCTGCCATGAACAGTTTTGCATTCAAGTGTCCATCAGTGAACAACAGATAACCTCAACAATGATAAAACTATGAACAGATGAATGAATGGACATACAGTGTCACCCAGAGGAGAATAAGTTCATTTATTAGTCTGGTTTCTCTCAAGGTTTCTTCCTCATGATGTCTCTGAGTTTTTCCCTGCCACTGTCATCACTGGCTCACTCATTGGGGGCACATTTATGACTCTACAATGTAATAAATTTAAGTTTTTTACATTTAAAGCTGCTTTGGAACAATGTCCAATGCTAAAAGCAGTATATAAAAATTGTATTTAGTTATTAAAAAAAAAAAAATTAACAGGAAGGTGCTGTGCAAAATACCTGATATAATAGTTACTCTAATTCTACATGCTATATTATTATCTACTTATATTTACATTTAATGTAAGTAGAGAGCAGAAACTGGAAATGTGTTTTTTTTATGATATAGTTGCTCATTCAGTTGCATCTCCTTTTCCTCCCTCTATGTTTCCTATTACCCAAAAAAACCTTCTATCCATCCCAAACCACTCTTGTATCAGAAAATATTAAATCACAACTATTAGAAAATAACTGACATTTATTCCTTAAGTATAAATATCTCCTCAGCCAAGTTTAAATGATATCTACAATTACACACAATTATTATTATTTTTTTTAAATTGTTGAATATTGCATATTGCAGGGTTTTTGGCATACGGTTCTTTGCTGTTGTTATTTTGAAAAAAACGATAGATATCAGGGCATCGATATGAACTTGTAAAATTAATTACGGTTATAGAAACCAATCATATTTGAGAATATAATGGTGGATTTTTTATTTGTTCATTTCCTGTATATTGAGTATTTTTTTTCCCCCATAAATTGTAATGAATGTGCAAAGAATGAGACTATATAAAGAAAACAGGCAGCATTACAACAATGTCTCCTTTTTTAGCAAAGATAAATACTCAATTTAAAAATCTTTTAGGATGTACACCATAAATGTTTTTGTATGTTATCCGGTTTATGAAACACAGCCATGTTCGGTTTACTTATTGGAAAATGTACTATACTAAATCCAGCAACAAGAGACAGACACACCCAAAAACATTGAAAATCCATTTTCCATCCATTTTCTTTCAGCCACTCTGCTTCACCTACTTATTGCCATTTTCAGTAGCCAGCAGTGAAATCTGTCCATGCCAATAATTCACATGTAGTGCAATTACTGTCCTTCCCCATCTGTCTTAGAGCACCTAATATCACCAACAAAGCATTGCACCATAACCCCAGTTCTTTTTGAGAGCTCAGGGAAAGATAGCTGGCCCAGGCTTGGGTTCTCATTTGGACAAACTTTGAGAGGCCTTTTAAAGCCATTTGGACTATAAGTGCACTGATGCCGGGAAATCATAAAAAAAAGTTTTGAAAATCAGCTCTGGAGCTTCATTTAGAAACATATCTGGAGTAGGATTTGGTACAGCTCATGTTTAGACTTTTATGTTTGGCTATATAAATAACAATAACAGTTGATAATTTCAGAAGCAAACTGTATAATTATGGGCATCGGCTATATGTATAATGAATAGTTCATGTAATTAGTGATATACAAATAAATGTTTTAATTAAAAAAAAAAAGGCTGAAATTAAGTTTAAAGTTTTAGCCCTGAACATCTCTATATTTCTGTAACTTAAAATGTGCCAGTACAACCTGAACATGAAATTTGAATAAATAATTTGGACATTTTATAATTTTTCAGGTTGAACTTTAACACGTCTAAACAGCTTTAGGTAGTGCTGAATTTGTCCAGTGGTTTACTTTGGTTTAATTCCAAATAGAAACGAATAAGAATAAGGTTATTCCCCTGCAAGTGTGTGTGCACACAACTGCTACAATACTCTTCTGCTGAAGGCAATTCATAGAGATTTCATCGGAATATTCCAATCACCTTTTTTTTCCCGCCAAATATGCAGCAAAATGACATTTCAAAAATGTGCAATGTTTAAATCCTATGCTTACTTAAAGTTTGTTGATTTGATGTTGGGCCAAGAGTAAGTGGTGTAACTGAGCATGTTGACTTCTGTAGTGACAGTGAGAATTTGACAAAACGTTTTTTTTTCTCTTCTTCTTCTTCTTCTTCTTCTTCTTCTTCAGACTACTCCCATTAGGGGTCGCCACATCAGATATCCGTCTCTATACTACTCTGTCCTCTACCTCTGCCTCTTTCAAACCAACTATTGCTTTCACAGTTGTGGTTGTAGTGTAGAGGTTTGGAGTCTTAACTGGGTTTCTTGATTTAGTAAAATGGTATTCACCCTCCATATGGGAAATGCCTCTATCTCTGCAATGCCACGTGTTGTTATATTGCGTACATTGATGGTTTCTATAATTGTGACATGATAGTGGTGGTATTAAGAGGTGGATTAAATCGGGTAAGTCCCCACTGAAGGCCCAGGTACCAAATGTATGGCCTGCCCCTGCCCTATTGCAATTACATATAAGGTTTGGATATTGTGCCAGTGGTTGCATGTGAAGAATTTAAAACAGTGTCTACTTTCAGCCTCATGTTTTTTCCCCATTAAACAGATCATGATTGTATGGTTCTTGTTAGGTGGAGATTATTTATGTAAGTACAGTATTCAGTGCCAACATCAACCACAGCATTAAAGTGGTGCAACCAAAATGTTGTCACTCTGGGGAACATAAATATCTCAGTAGTGGGATAGCTGGAGCAGATTTATTAAACCATGGACACTGCAGACCCACATGGAGTCATAAAATAGATTAACTATTTGAATCTTTTTTAGATGTGAATTTACTGAAATTGATAGAATCAGAGTATTTACACAAATCTGTGTATTTACCAATCTCATTCATAACCTCGTTCCCTGGACTAGAAAGATCATTACCATGTTTTTAATCATTTCTGTCAGGATCTCATTTTCAATTCGTCTTTTGGTTTGTTATCCGTCAGTGAATCATCAGTCATCCCCCCGGATTCGGCCTACAGCTTGTGTGCATAGAAGCATTCAAGGTCAACTTGACGTGGTGCTTCGTTTGAACATAAAAAATGGGAGCCGTTTCACCTCCTACTGAAGATCTCATTCAGTGAAAAAAAAACATTTGATATTTTAGTGAGTGGCGACCATCTTACCAACATTTGGTGGTTTAATGGGTTCAGTATTAAATATTTAAAACAGCCAAGTGTAATAAGACTCTCCAGGATTAATACTAACAAAAGTTTGTAAAGTGCTCAAGTACTATTTATTTCGGTGTACTTCAGTAGAAATGCACTTTCTATTGGTATATTGGTAATATTAGCAGCCTACAAAACAGAAGAATCAGGAGATCATGAATGCTGCAGGTTTGAACCTGACCTTAAAACAAAGCCACGTGAACACATTTTGGATCATAAATAGAAATAGATATTATGATGTAGCAAGTGAAAATTTTTGTCCTTTAAGTTGATATGATAGGAGCAGAATAAATGGGCAAGTGTAAGGATTTGCGTGATTTTGACGAGGCCCCAATTGTGACGACTAGACGACTGGGTCAGAGCATCTCCAAAACTGCAGCTCTTGTGGGATGTTTCTGGTCTGCAGTGGTCAGTATCTATCAAAAGTGCTCCAAGGAAGAAACAGTGGTGAACCAGTGACAGGGTCATAAGCGGCTGAGGCTCATTAATGCACATGGGGAGCGAAGGCTGGTATGTGTGGTCCAATCCAAATGACGAGCTCCTATAGTTCAAACTGCTGAAGAAGTTAATACTGTTAATGATCGACGGGTTAGAACTGACCAACACAATATTAGGTAGGTGGTCATCACGTTATACCTTATCAAATATATGGAAATGATTCAAACCAGCAGATGAATTGATTATATTTGGGAATCTGATCCAAACAAATGACATGGTCAAATATCTGTAAAAAAAAAAAAATTCCTTCAATAGCATCCTTCCTGTTGAAATATATTTTACGAGTATTTTACGCATACAAATAAATGAACAACAAGGACTAGGAATTTACGTGACGTCCCTGTCAAGCTGTTGGAAGGTTCTAGTTGTCTTCTGACATTTTTCTCCCCATTTTGTTCATTTGCTACTCTAAGCTAACTTTTCACTGTATGCATTGGTAGACAGCAACAGATTTTATTTTTGTACCCTTCTCTTGTTTCACATATGTATCAAAGCATTTTAAAAATAAAAAATAAAAAAAAGGTTTTCATTGTTTGAAACCATGACTTCACTATATTTAAATATTTAATATCACATCAGTACTATAAAGTGGAAATATAAACAGTGTTGAATAAAAAGCTATGGTGAAATCGGAACCCCAAGGTTCTAGTGAGAGTGTGTGGATTGAAGGTTCTCAGCATGTCTGGCAAACATATCAACATGGATGAACCTGGAAACTGAAACCAGCACACTCTTACTTCAAAATCCTTACCACACCTCGCACTGCAGCATGCTCCCGCAGATCTTCTAGCACTGCTCGGCTTGTTCCACCATCTCTCAGGGTAAGAGGTAGGTATACTCCAAGACTCTTTTCTGTTCTGGCACCGAAGTGATGGAATGAACTTCCCCTTGATGTCTGAACATGTCTTCTTCTCATGTCATTTGTTTTTTTATTATGTAACTCCCATAGACGCTACACAGTGCAATAAATCAGTTTTCTTTGGTCTGAATCTTTGCATTATTGTTACAATATTTGTGGGAGTCATATAACAAAAGAACTAAAGACACGGACCAGAAGATATGAGAGGTGAAGCTACTCATTCTGTTTATCATAATTAGCTCAAAGTTATTGTATGTAGACTTGTCTGGGGATCTGCGAAATCTAATCTACGAAATCTAAATGCCTCAAAAAAAAAAAAAAAAGATTATGATGAACGAGATTCAAAGAACCAAGTCGCTAAAATAATCAGATTTTTCCATCACTATTGCTGATGCATTAACACAATTTGTATAAATAGCTGTCTGCCCTCTTCCACATACATGAGCCCAAACACACATGGTTGGTTAGTTGGGATTGACAGATCATGAGTGTATATACACCATCCAAAACAACTCCAAAATAGCTTTTCCTGGCAGCCAGCCACATTCTAAACACCCTCTAATAACCCGAGTTTATACTGAACTGGATTTTACCTCAATTTCCTCTACTTGTGACTTTCTGTTACAAGCCAATGCGTACTGATTTCTGTGCTTGGTGTGTAATCATGTTTGTATTAGTCTGTGCATTGTTCATTCCTTCTAAGCAGTGGTTATATGTTAAATGTGGAATATTGGTTTGCTCTAAGCCAGAAATTTTTATATGCTCAGACAGACTTAAGCCAAAAAAGCTTATTCTGATCTTTAATTCTGCTTCCGTGCTCTCTAATGACGGCTGTGACATTGTCAGGAACTCATAATCTCCTGTCAAAACATTTTTGGGTTAGGTTTTGTGTTAGGGTTAGACTTTTCTGTTGCTCCGCTTACAAGCAAAACACTCATCAATATATTGTATTGCATGCATTTAAAATGTCTGTAATGATTGTTCTTTTCTTTTATCTCGCATACGTGTTGAAACCACATTATATAGAACTATCATCTCACTTAAAGCAGAAGCTGCATTTCTTAATGCGCCACTGGATTTTATAAAGTTCATCCAGGTTAATGTGTGGATTAACAATAGCTCAATGTGCCACAGATGCTCACAGCAGGTGAGCAACGAGAATCCCAGTGAAGAAACGATGAACAAATACTTGTGCTCAAAAATGCATTCAGGCCAAAGGAGAGCTCCTTTTGATGAATGGATTGAACAAAAAAAAATTCTAAAAAAGACCTGGGTTTTAAATAATCTCTCAGATGATTTGTCACATGTTCAGTTCGAGAAGATTGTTAGTGAGCGATTGTTATGATGCGTCTTTTCATGATTTCCATTTGTTTTTTTTCCAGCTATATGTGACCTTTTCCCAAAACTCTTACAGCAAATTTTGAGGCATTTTGAAGATATGCTTCACATGGGTTGGAGTAGAATATCTCCTGCTATAAGCTCTGACCTCAACCCTACTAAACACTTTTGGGATGAATTGAAACCCACCCGAGCCCCGGGCTATTGCTTATTCTTTATAAAGGTTAATTGTATATATTTTGTATATAAAAAATTGCAGATTAATTTTTTTTCATTTTATTTAAATTCATTTCTATTTGTTTCTCATTGCTTATTATTGTTCTATTGTTCTTTTTATCTATTTTTCTTTTTTTACGTTTATCCTATTTATTTATTTTCTATATCCTTCTTCTTCTTCTTTCGGCTTCTCCCATTAGGGGTCATCCGTCTCCACAGCCATCTGCCTCTGTCACACCAACTACCTGCATGTCTTCCTTCACCATATCCAAAAACCTCCTCCTTGGTCTTCCTCTTTTCCTCCTTCCTGGTGTCTCCATCCTCAGCATTCTCCTATCGATATACCCCATGTCCCTCCTGTTTCCAAAACGTCCTACATGCGCTATCCCTCTAATAAACTCATTACTAATCCTGTCCATCGTCGTTACTCCCACTGTAAACCTCAACATTTTCAGCTCTGCTACCTCCAGCTCCACCTCCTGTCTTTTACTCAATGCTACTGTCTCTAAACCATACAATTTCTATATCTATATTTTTATTTATTTATAAACTATTTGGGATACTCCATGCTAAACAGGAAGTTCAACTGAAATCATCTGCATTTCCTAAAGACCATTCAAAAAGTTAAATGAACAGCAGCTACGCTAATTGCTCTCCACTGCTTCTCTTTCTCTCCCCATCCCGAGGCTTCCTGAGGTTTGGCCAGCTCCAGTCACGTCCCACCTCGTGAAAATTATGGACTTTAAACAAGTAGATGCCGAACTCGCAAACATCCTGAACCATCTAGAAACGTACCAGTGCCAATTGGATCCCACTACATGTGTGGAGTTTTGACATTGGACCTCCTGGAGTGTTTAAAGGCTCTGGCATGGAGAAGCTGTTGCTGGATCTGTGATGATCACAAATGTTGAGCTCAGTAGCTCCTACTTTTATACCAAAGACTGTAGAAAGAACATTTACTTATAATCTTATACTCCAGTGCTCATGTTAGTTCTCTTTCTTCAGTGTTCTATATTGTTGAAAGATTTATGATCACACTCTTGATGTCACCCAAATGAGGATGGGTTCCCCTTTTGAGTCTGGTTCCTCTCAAGGTTTCTTCCTCATAACATCTAAGGGAGTTTTTCCTTGCCACAGTCGCCACGGCTGCTCATCAGGGATAAATACACACCATTTACCTTAACTGTTAAATTAACCCTAACCCTAACCCTAACCCTAACCCAGACTGACTTTTTCTAAAGAACATAATTAAAATTACAAAAGAAAATGTTTTCTTTTAATTCCTGTATCTAGCTTTGGGTTTAAAAGCCAGAAAAAAGCCAAGAAAAAGCCAAGAAATTTGGTGCAATTTGGTGTCACATTTTGTTCTAGTTTTTTTCTTGAACACTTCTTTAGGAAAGAAAGGAGGTGTGCTTGCTAAGATTAGCATCCTAATCCACCTCAGAAGGACTGGCATGCTAAGCATCGCTGTCATAAATCCGTTTTAAACCTCAGAGAAGACTATATCATGCAGCTAACCTCATATATACCTTTTACAAATGTGACAAATAGACCCTCCTTACTTACCCCTCCCTCAATTACCATGTAATGAATATTTAGCGTTTCGGGCGCATTTTCAATTTGATCTATCGTCGTGTATCTCCACTCAGGGGAGCAGAGCGTGGAGATAAACTGCTGTTAAATATGGATGTTCTCCAGAACAGGCAGGTTAAAAGAGAGAAAAAAAAGGGAGGGAGAGAGAGTGTTGGGCTTTATCGAGACAGAGTTGAAGCAGGCCTGCTGCCCAGAGGAGATAAGGCCTCATGGTGGAGCTTGCTCTCAGAGCTCAGATGGGGCTTGTTTCTGCAAGTCAGAGCTCACTCACTGACAGCACAGAGAAGAACCGGCTTGCCGATCCAGAACTCGGCTGTCATTACCTACAGGACAAAGTGGCAAAACGAACTCTCCGGTGTGCTCCGATTCTCCGGTTCAGAAAAACATCAGGTGCTGTGTGTCTCAGACAGAAATTGGTGCTGATAAAACCTGAGTGCTATAGGGAATGACAGATTTCCTAGCTTTAGAGGCTTACAGTTTCTCGGGTACAAAGCTCTCCATCTGAGACAGAATATCAGAGTGGAACTGTGTTCAAGCAAATACATCTAGCTGACATACTACGAGGGACGTTCAAGTCAAACCGGTTCTTTTTAATTGTACAGGTATGAAAATGGACGCTAGCGTGGCGGTACTACACGCAGTAGTAAAGTGGCTAGTGTGTCCTATTACTGATAAGTGCACATGTTGGGGGGCAATCCAGAGACCCTTAATCAAGACCAGTTTTAGCGCATGCATAGGACAGCGTGTTGGTGACGAAGTTTCATGTGAACGTAGGTGTAAAACCCTACTGCAGAAGACTTCAAACACAGTACAGTGATCAGACGATCCCAATCCCGATAAATACTGGGATAAGTGTATGAATGTATGTTGAAAAAAGAAATTCGGTTTCCACTCCTTGAAATTAGTTATTTTATTTTATAAACTCCTGGTTTGACTTGAACACCTCTTTCCACACACAATACATACAAGAGTACACTCAATAGTACACCTGAGGTAACAGAGCCCGCAAACATCCTGAACCATCTAGAGACGTACCATCGGCATTTGGATTCCACTTTATGTAGAGTCTGGACATTGGACCTCTTTGAGTGTTTAAAGGCTGTGGCATGGAGAAGCTGGTGTTGGATCTGTGATGATCTCGAATGTTGAGCTATTTTACGAGTTGCTCAGTAGCTCCTGGTTCCATAACCTCAAACGACTGTAAACAACTGTAGAAAGGACGTAACTCATAAACTTACACTCCAGTGTTCTGTATTATTTAAAGACTATAATCACACTCTTCATGTCACCCAAATGAGGATGGGTTCCCCTTTGAGTCTGGTTCCCCTAAAGGTTTTTCCTTGCCACAGTTGCCATGGCGGTGTATTTATCAGGGATAAATACACATTGTTCACCTTAACTCTTAAATTCTGTAAAGCTGCTTTGAGACAATGTCTGTTGTGAAAAGCGCTATAGAAATAAACATGATTTGACTAGATGCTCAGGATTGTGGAGCAAAATCGACCAAGTGCTTGAATTTTGTCTGATAAATGACTGACTGTTCCCTTGGCAGGAAAAGTGGACACGCCCACAAATGTAGGCAATTTATTGAGCCTCCTATAGCGACATACACCTACTTGTAAAGGGTAAGGGTTTTGGGCGAGAGGTGTCAGACTCTGAATGGAGGCTGAATCGTGGCACGCAATAGCAAATGATCCCCAGGAGGCCTGAGACAGTGACAAATTGGCCGAGGTGGAAAGAGTGCAGAACTGACACCAGTAAAAATACAGCCACAAAAGTAATTCACTTGAGGGAATTGTAGTAGTGAAGTAAATCGGTCTAATACCAGGAGTTGGGTGGTTAAAAAAAAAAAAAAAAAACCTGACAGCTAATTACTTAAGAAATTCATTTTTTCTGATATTTCTATAATTAATACAAATAATCTGAAAGTGCTTTATTGATGCACCGTGTATTATTTGCACTATAGAAAAAAAGTGACATCTTAGCCAAATGCCTATAGGGTTGCTAAATTCACAATAAAGCTAGCTTATATTGACTAATACGGGGTTCCCTGGTGGTCTAGGCTGCGGCGCTCTCACCGCTGCGCCCCGGGTTCAATCCCCGGTCAGGGAACTGACCCCAGCCATTAGGGTTGCACAAGCCTTAGTGCCGGTCCCAAGCCCGGATAAATGGGGAGGGTTGTGTTAGGAAGGGCATCCAGCGTAAAAACGTGTCAAATCAAACATGCGGATGGTCCGCTGTGGCGACCCCTAATGGGAGAAGCCGAAAGAAAGTTTTATATTGAATAATACATGACTAGCTATCTAGCCACGACACTAATTCCGCAATATCCTGTGCTCAATTTGAATATGAATGTAATTTGAGCACCAGGAGGCTTCCATGGGTTGGCTGTTGAGCTGTCAAATGTAAATATTTTGGGCATAATTTGCGATCACGGAGCTCATTGGTCTCCACATGTCTCAGACATTGATGCTAAGTGTTTTATGCCCGACTACTGCAGATGAAAATAGAATTAGGTTTATTTACTATTATTATTTTTTTTCTTTTTGTGAAAATAAATGCAGTGCTACAGTTTTTCTCAGTTGCTTTGGAGCATTTCTCAGATCATAAATGAAATTCTCGAAACTACTTGTTCACATCATGTCGTCACTTTTGCACATCACAGTAGCAAATTCTTGTTGCTTTGAACAAATTGCGAATGCTTTTGTACATCATTTAATGGATTGTGTACGAGTGTCTGCTGTTTCCTACAGTATCAGTTGTTTATGTTCATGTTGATCTAAATATATTCTACTGGTTTCACCTTTATAGTTTTAACCCCAAAAAACATCTCAGCATCAGTTCATTGTTTACGTCACTGAATGCAAAATGGTGCAGTGGAATCTTGAATGTCACTAATGAAGGCGAGTGAACAACATCAGATCAACCAATAATCAACCAGTTCTCTAAAACAGGTCAAAGATGAATCTCGTGATCCTTCAATTGGAGAATAAAACACAGAATTAAAATAAAAATAAAAAGTATAACAATTACAAAAGATTTCATCATTTTTTTGGCAATGAAATGTCCATTGACACAAACATTTAATTTTGAGAGATGAGGGTTAAGGTTAAGGTGAGAAAAGTACAGGCTTTTGCAAGAAATCCAATGTGGTGATTGTACGAATTGTTGATTCAAGAAAATGCTCAGAAGCAACTGAGAAAAACTGTAATGTTAGAAAAAAGTCACGGTACTATAATTTAATTATATGCATAAAACCAGGAGAACACAATAATGAGCTACTTTCCAATTAGTGACGTCCTCTATTCTGTTTCAGGTACCCGGAATGCAACCGAGTTCGAGTTTCGGCACACGTGCACCCAAACGGCAGGTAATCAAGACACTTATTTAAGCTTTAATCATATTTCCAACCCTGATACTGCAATAAAAAGAGAGTATGGCAAAAAAAAAAAGTCTCACGTCAGAATAAAGTGCTGCCGCATCGAATCGACGGGGGTCGTCCTTGATGTAGAGAGCAGCGAAAGTTCCCGACTGGTGTTCCAAAACTCGAGTGTGCCTTTAAATTCAGCTCAGCTGTGTTTGTTGGAAGAGGACGGTGCTGCATGTCAGGACTTCAAACGGATCCGTTTGGATTCGCCCACGCTGCTGAGGGAAAACGTGACCCATCAGCCTTTGATGAGTCAAGTACTCCTACAGCGAAGAGCCCAACACACACTCGGGCACTCTGTCACATAGAGACAAACACTCACACACCCACACGGCTTCTGACATCTTTACGCCCCTCACCACAAGAACACATGGGTGATGCATGTAAAGGGAGCGGTTTCAAAACCAGGATGTCAAATTTTTTTTTTTATGTTCGTCTGCAAGCCGAACTGTTTTTCACTACGCAAAAATAAATCTGAATTCCCCACCCACTGAATTCACACATCAAATAAAGACACGACAGCCGAAGTAACATTGATTTTAAGGTTTCTTTTTTTGAAATTTCTTCCAAAAGAAATGATTTTTTTTTTCCTTCTTCTTAATTTCTCTTCTTCCCCGTGTTAAGGGATGATGACACTTCCGCACCACTCGACAGGACGATCCACTCGTGTTAAAGAGATCGGGAATGACGATCGAAGCGTAGCGTAATGGCGCCGTTCACAGTGAGCGGTGCTCGCCTTTAATAATCGAGAGCGTGTGTGCAATTATCTCCTTCTGAGCCGCGCTTCGGATCAATCCTAAATATTGGTACAGATTCATCCCTTTACCTTCTTATCGCTCTATAATTAAACTGACTGGTAGCCGAGCAAGGAAGCAATCACGCTAGGGCTGCAATTAGCACCCGTAATTACCCTCGCCGGTCGGGATGAAAGCCGAAACGGCTCCGACTGATTAGCACGGCTCGTACAATGCGAAAAGAGAACCCTCGGTTAAAACCTGGGAAAGGAGAGCACGGACATGAATAGAGAAACATTGTGAAGCGTACAGTACTGAGCACATGATTGGTCGACTCGTTGGTCGTTTCCACACAAAGAAATACAGACACGTACAATTTAACACGGTCACATTCGCCACAGATACAAGTGAGATTTTGTGCAGGAGCGAAAGCAGCACTTTCGGAAGAGTTCACACGTTCCCGGTCACTCACGGTTTTCATACAAGGGAGCTAGAAAACTAGAAGTCTTTTCAGTTGCTTCATCCTGCTTTTTCATTTATATCCAAAATAATTAGTCGAAACTCTGATTTCACAATGACACCTTGGATTCGAAGATGTTTTGGGCATGTTCAAGTGTTTTTTTAACAACACTCCAAATGCTGCTTTCAACATTAAGATTCAAACATTTTCTTCCTTTTGATGGAGGGGGAAAAAAATGAGAAACAAAACACAACAACTGGTAGTTGCTCAGACACAACAATCACATTTCTTTTTCAAACACGTCACAGTCACCGAAGGTTAAAGAAAAACAATAACAAGAACAGAAAAATCAAAGTTATCCCAGACGCAAGCTACCGAGACGCCACATAGGATTCCAGAGTGGGGGGGGGTGTCTTATTTCTGGAACTGTAGACTTCCTGCATCAGTGAGGTTTTCAACAGATTGCACTCAATAGATTTCCGTTGTTAAGCGTTTCAGCAGAGAGAAATAGATCACACAGGAACACGGGAATCCACTGAAGACAGCACAAGACGACATTTTTCCAACCAAAGCAGGAGGAAATGAACACAGAGGCAGCGCGTAGTCCATTTTGGATTTTTTTTTTTTTTGAGGCAGTAATCGACCGTGATCCACAGGTCAAATTGATTGTGTTTTTTTTTTTTTACAGTCATTGAAAAGCCGAAGCATGGCAAATCAGTAGAACTTGTTATTGCATCGATTCGGGTTATTTAACGTTAATGTTTGATAAGTTTTCATAGTGCAGAATCACGGCGTAGATTAAAAACGGTCCTTATTTACCTTCGGACAGATGATTCATCTCTGGTGGATTGCTACAAATGAAGAAGCAATAACTCCTTCCACTATAACGCAACGTATCAGGTATGAGGCAAAGTGCAAAGGGAAAACCGCTAGCAAATTAACTTTTGCCATAGTAATCGTGACTCGAATTCTCGAGGCGAGGACGGTCAGATGTTTTCCGATGTCCCTTCAGGCTTTCTAAAGACCCACCATGGCACAGCTCTTGGTCCACAGCTTCTCCTGCAGCTGTTTATCGTAGGAGCTTGCTGAGGAGCTCTTCTTATGGCCGTTGTACAAGTACAGGCCGCCGAAACCCTCCAGTTCAGACGAGGCGGCGACGTAAATGGCCGTGGATGCTCCTTCAGCCGGAGTCTGAGAGAAAAGCATAAAGAGACATGGTGAAGGTTAAATTTTTAAAACCACTGATGTGAGCATTCTTTAAATACCGAAATCCGATTAGGCTGAAAAAGAAAAACGGTTGCTCTTCAGACACCATTAAAAACCTTTTTAGAGCTTTTAAAGTGCCGCTTGTTTTTACTTCAACAGCGAAATGAGTGACTTCGTTGAAAATGTGTCTGATAGATGTGATTTAAAGTGCTTCATTAAAAACAGAAGCGCAGCTTTTTTCAATGTTTCCTGCCATTATACACTCCATACCTCATTTGTGCAATAATATAATCATCCACAATCAGTGAGGAAAAAAACCTGGATGACCTGGATGAAGCATATATACTGTATATACAGTATGTCGTGGAGAAAATGACCTCACTAGCTTCAGTATCTCACACCGTTTAGTAAGTTTAAATAAATTCTTGATGTAGTGATGTTACAGGAAAATAATCCATGCCCCATGGTGTTATTCCTCTTACACTAGAACAACAATTATTACTTTTTATTTATCAACAAATTTGTTGTTTATAGTTACATTCAATTTTATAGAATGTCTTTTAGACCTTTCACTTACGTTATAACAGCTACATTGTACAGATAAATATATTAGGACACCTGACTTTTCCATCCATATGTGGTTCTTCTCCAATCTGTTACCTCAAACTGGAGGCAAACAACTGTATAGTATACGTTTTGGGAGGCAGATTTGTTTTTCCCATTATGGCAAGGCCCTTAACCCTCCGTGCTCCAGGGGGCGCTGTATCACGGCTGATTCTGCGCTCTGACCCCAGCTTCCTAACATCGCTGGGATATGCGGAGAAAGATTTTCACTGTGCTGTAATGAAGGTGTGACATAAATTGCATCTATTCGGTTTGTAGTTTTAGATTATGCAAAGCTTCTGCCGTTCCAGTTCCTGTGTATATTGACGAGCTGTTGCTGTTATAGTTTTATTAAAAAAAACATTGTGATTGGTCAAAAAAGGTGCTGATTGGTTTTGTATAACAGAAACACTAGCAATAATTTTGACTGCAAGGCAAATCACTTAGTTTCCATGGTAATATCTACACAGAGACTTGTTTGGTCTAAACTCCAAAATAAACAGACAGAAACGTATGCGTAATTGTAGCTACGGTGAGTTTCTCTAAGAGGAGACATCTCGTTTTTGGAAGGAGTCTCCAGTGTCAGTGATCCTCCATGTCAGAGTCTTTCAGAGTTTGTGTTTGAGGGAACTATATGTAAGTGCAAACAGGAACTTCTTTCACAGCCATTTAAACATAAATATTTCAGAATTAATATCATGTTTCCCTGATTTAACTTTAATAGAATGATATAAGAGAAGCGATATTAGAAAGATTTCTGATTTCTGTTAAGCTCGGTCACAGTTCCCCCCCCAGACCTGGTGAGATTGCTCTACAGGCCGTCAGTTAGTTCCTGACCTCAGACGGATCCATTACGGATTTGGCCCAGCGTTGTGTAACGGCATGGCATGTGCTTCCAAAAAAAAAAAAAAGCCAGTCCTGCGGAAGGGCGACCGCAATTTCCTCTCTCCTTGCCCTCCACTTCCCCGTTTGAAGGAATTCGGATTAGGGTCAGTGAGCCTTTACACAAACTTGGCCAAGTGGAATCAATATTCCAAACAAAAGAGAAAGAAATCCCTCTTCTGAGGAAGCAGTCATCACACACAAACACACACACAGACACACACACACACCTGCATGCCTCTGGGAACTCTGGGTAAAGGGAACTGTTGTTCGAGAACACACCAGTACTGCAATACTGCAATGCTGCAGCTTATTTACAGCACGGAAATCTTTCACTGCTGCGTTCTACAGTAATCATGACTGAGCCTGACCCTCGGAGATACACTTTTATTAGGACTGGATACTGATGATTTGTTTCTAATGCTGAAAGAGGAGACAAAAAGAGATAGAAAGAAAATAAAGAAACCTTAAAGGGACCTAAAGGGAGAAAGAAAAACAGAAAGAGGTAGAAACACAAAGAGAGACATACAGAGACGGATAGAGACAGACAGTGAGACACAGAGAACGAGAAACACACAGAGACAGACAGATGGAGAGAAATACAGAGAGAGTCACAGAGAGGGACAAAGATAGACACAGAGTGAAACAGTCAAACAGAGCAACAGAAGGAGTAAGAGAGAGGGAGGAGAGAGAGAAAGAAAGAGGGAGAGAGAGAGGAGAGGAAGAGACTGAAAGACAGGCAAAAGAAAAAGAACCAGAAAAGAGAAAGCGAGGAAAAAAGAGAGACATAATGAAAGTCAGAGAGCAAAACAGATTGAACCAGAAAGCGAGAGAGAGAAAAGACAGGCAAACGAGAGAAAAGAGAAAGTGAAGAAAAAAGGAAAGAGAAAAAGAAAGAACCAGAAAGAGAGACAGAGAGAAATTAAAATATTGAAATATTGAGATATTGAAAGACGAAAATATAGAAAAAGTGAGACAGAGTGAGAAAGAGAGAGAGAGAGAGATAGTGTGAGAGAGAGAGAGAGAGAGAGAGAGAGAGAGAGAGAGAGAGAGAGAGACAGACAGACAGACAGACAGACAGACAGACAGACAGAGATTGAAAGAGAACTGGAGAGAGAGGGGAAAAAAACATGGAGAACCAGAAATTAAGGCAGAATGAGAGAGATGGAGCGTGAGAGAAAAAAAAAGAGAAAGTAAAAGAAAAAACAGATAGAGCAAGACAGAAAGAAAGAAAGAGAAAGAGAGTCTGGGTAATATCGATGTGCCGCCGAAATACAATATAATCCACGATGTGCTGTTTGAGTGTCGTTCACAAGGGGATCTCAAACCTGGACTGTTAAAAAAAACCCTCTTATTTAAATGCTCATAAATGAACCATTTATACTACAGACTCTGTGCATTAATACCTGTCTTTCTTCACTGACGCAACTGTAACATTCATCACTAACTTGATAACCCAAATGACTCAATAATATTACATAAACCCAAGTCACGTCTTTCTCTTTCTCTCCGTCTCTCTACTTTTCTGCCAGGAAAAGCTGTCGGAGATCGAGACACTGCTAAAAATACTTTGGAATGTCATTAAGAATGATCGAAAATATCCCACAAAACTAATTCTAACTAAGAGTTTCTCATTAAAGGCACTTGTGTCTGTGTTTTAGTGTTTGAACATGTGAATAATCTGTCAGAAATCCCCTCCCCCCAATCCAAAACCTCTTTTCCCCCTGATGACTTTCTAAATAATTTCCTGATGCGAGTCCCTAATTTCTTTGTCTATCCAGTCGTGAAATGATCCCCGATGCTTTCCATCCATTATTCATGATCGTGCGGCTCGCTGTTTTGTTTTTAAGACGCATACCTTCCAGCATTGCATGACACGTTCGAAGAGTAAATAATGAATACACAGATGGAAAAAATGTATGTCAAAAAATAAATGTGGGACTGATTAGGATTGTCAAAAGCTTGTAGTTTTTAACTGTGTACAAGTGCACATTTATATCAGCACTGGACTAATGTTTAGATGTAACCAATATTTCAAGTTTTATACATATATGTGTGTGTGTGTGTGTGTGTGTGTGTGTGTGTGTGTGTGTGTGTGTGTGTGTGTGTGTGTGTATTTGTCACATATGTTGAATTTCACACCTTCTTCTCTGAGACTGAGTCACAGAGGCCATGCCTCCTTACATGAGACTGACTCACAAAGGCCACACCTCCGTCTCCGATTCTGAGTGACAAAGACCTCCTTCACTGAAACTGACTCAGAGACCACATCTTCACTGAAACTGACTCAGACCACACCTCGTTTACTGAAACTGATTTAGAGACCACACTCCTTCACTGAAACTGACTCCAAGGCCACACTCCTTCATTGGAACTGACTCAGAGACCACACCTCCTTCACTGAGACTGACTCAGAGACCACACCTCCTTCACTTAAACTGACTCAGAGGCCACACTTCTTCATTGGTACTGACTCAGAGACCACACCTCCTTCACTGAAACTGACTCAGAGGCCACACTCCTTCATTGGAACTGACTCACAGAGACCACATCTTCACTGATATTGACTCACAGAGACCACATCTTCACTGAAACTGACTCACAGAGACCACACCTCCTTCACTAAAACTGACTCGGGCTACACCTCCTTTACTGGTGATTTTCAAAAGCCCATCTGTTGCATCAAAGTGTCATCTTGAAATATATCATTTAGGATTGCTGATCCTTTACACCCCTGCTTTCATAAAAATGAAAGTTTTGTAATATTTAACTCTCTAAAGCTGAAATCTATTAAGACTAGCGAGATCCAGCGACATAACGTAAAAGCTTTGACCTGTTCCCCTCCATGTGAGCCATGTGTGTGAAAAGGAAAATCACCATGGCAATGAGCATCCCATTGAATCAATATCGGTACTCATCATCTGGACAAGAGCAGGAGTTTCACGGAAATTAAATTCAGATGAAAAAGATAAGTGCGGTTTTATGGAGGGTTTTGTTTTGTTTTTTGTCCGGAGGCCACCAGAACGGCTGGTGGCTTACTAGCTACTCTGAAGCCTCTTTTCATGTCGGCATAATCGCCTCGCTGTTACCTATTTGGAAACCTGCTTGTGTAATATTCATAAAAAGACTAAGAATATCCGCAGCGTCACCTGATTCACAATCACAGCAGAAAACAACAAAAAGGAAAATGACTCATTTTATCGAACTATTCAAAGGTGAACCAGTCACCTATGATTACCACTAACCCCAACCCCCCGTCCCCCCACCACCACCACACACACACGCACCTCCCCACACACATACACACGCCTTATCTTCTTTCGATTTACAGACATAAACGAAATCCAATTATCCTTCACCTCAACACACATAATGGCGAGCAAACTATAAGATATCCAAGATAAATTCCAAGGGACCAGCTGGTCTTGTTGACAACCACAAAAACAATTGCATCAATAAAAAGACAACAAAAAAAAAACAGGGAGTGAACAGAACACTGACATCCCAGGCTGTAGAGAATCATTATCATATTACAACATATTTGATGTGCTGGATCATAAGACAAAGGCTGCTATCATCACATTATTTCCATGCCATCAGGCCAAATACATTCTATTTATGGCTTCAATGCTTGTAAAATTTTTGGCACCTTTTACGGAAAACAAATGGAAAACAAAAAATATTTTTCCTTGAATAGTTATGCGTACTTGGGTTCTAAAAAACGGTTTTATGTGGGAAAACTTTCCGCTATCGTTTCTACATTGAAGGAGAAATAATGAAATCGAAATGAAGATTTTTCCTGAGTGTGTTTCCAGGTTTTCTAAGAATGTAGCACGTCATTGCAACAAAAATCAGGATTAAAAAAAAGACTAATTTATGGCATCTCACAATTAATATTTAGTAAAAGAAAAAAAAAAAAAAAAAAATATATATATATATATATATATATATACTATTTTTTGCAAATGAGACCCTTATAGACCCTACTGTTAAGCAGTACAAATGCATTTTATGCATCAATTCTGTGCATGTTGAGTCTTCAATTAAAATCCTGAATTTCACCCAAGATTCAATCTGACATATTCCTTGCAAAACTGCAATTTATTTTTCATCCTGCAATTATTTCTGAAATGATTTGCATTTTGTCTCCTTGGTTCATAATTTTGTTGAAAGGTATACTGCCAAGTCCTAACCTCCTGGATGAGGTAACTGGGTTCTGACTGGTTTAAATATCCAGCTATCTTTATTTTTTATTTTATTTTTGTATAAAAGACTTTGATTCGCCGTAGTACAGTCCTAAAATATTAATCCCAAAGTATCAGGTGATCAGATGCTTTTATAAAAATAGAGTATGAGGCGCTTCATACATTACATTAATGGCATTTGGCAGATGCCCTCATCCAGAGGGCCCGGCAGAGGCACCTTGGTGAGGCTGAGATTTGAACTCACAACCTTTGGATCCAAAGTCCAATGTCTTAACCACTAATCTACCACCTCCCCTTCACCATATTGTCAAGTTCATTTTATTTTTTTTTTTTTCTTTTTTAAAAAGTAAAGAAAAAATGTGATTATTTTGTGCAGTGTTTAACACAATTTTTGCTCATTCTGTCGAATGCTGCAAAATATGAATGGACATGATTAGAAATGGTTTGCGCAGAGGAGGGACATGGGGTATGTCAGTAGAAGAATGCGGAGGATGGAGCCGAAAGGCAGGCAGAATTGAGGAAGGCCAAGGAGGAGGTTCATGGATGTAGGAAGGGAAGACATACAGGTGGTTGGATTAAAATGTAGAGAACAGGGTGATATGGAGACAGATGATCTGCTGTGGTGACCCCTAACACGAGCAGATAAAGAAGAAGAAGAAAAAGATGAACTAGAAGGGTGCCAATATTTCTTGACCAATGAGCTATGCAGAATCAAACAATTCATCCCAGTTACTGGCCATTTCTCTTTGTTATTCCATTGATGAGAAAATTGTATCCAAGCTCAAAATTATATAAAAATAAGCAAAATTGTTCAGAAAAGAAAATTCTCCAAATTCTAATGATGTCAGTGGTAACTGCTTAATCAAACCAGGTTTATTGATAATAAAGTAAATAAGCACTTGTGCAACGGTTTTGTACGGATTTGTTCCAGGTGCTTGCCATCTGAGAAGTATAACAGGACTGCACATATAATACTGATGTGTTTATACTGTAATGTTGAAATAAATTCAAAGACTTTTTCTCAAGACATTTTTTCAGTTTTTCTTTCTCTTAATTGCTGTGCTGTATGACCAAAAAGGAAAAGACTTCTTCTTCTTCTTCTTCTTCTTTCGGCTGCTCCCATTAGGGGTCGCCACAGCGGATCATCCGTCTCCACACCACCCTGTCCTCTACATCTGCCTCTTTACACCAACTACCTGCATGTCTTCCTCACCACATCCATGAACCTCCTTTTGGCCTTCCTCTTCCTCCTACCTGGTGGCTCCATCCTCAGCATTCTTCTACCAATATAATTTATGTCCCTCCTCTGCACATGTCCAAACCATCTCAATCTCGCCTCCCTCACCTTGTCACCAAAACATCCTACATGCGCTGTCCTCTAATAAACTCATTTCTAATCTTATCCATCCTCGTCACTCCCAACGAAAACCTCAACATCTTTAGCTCTGCTACCTCCAGCTCCACCTCCTGTCTTTTACTCAATGCCACTGTCTCTAAACCATACAACATCGCAGGTCTCACCACAGTCCTATAAACTTTCCTTTCAATTTTGCAGATACCCTACTATCACAAATCACGCCTGTCACTCTTCTCCACCCACTCCACCCTGCCTGCACTCTTTTCTTCACTTCTAACACACTCTCCATTACTTTGCACTGTTGAACCCAGGTACCTGAATTCCTCCACCTTCTGAAGCTCTTCTCCTGCAACCGCACCACTCCACTGCCCTCCCTCTCATTCACACACATGTACTCTGTCTTACTCCTACTGAGTTTCATTCCCTTCTCCAGTGCATATCTCCACCTCTCCAGGCTCTTCTCAACCTGCTCCCTACTCTCACAACAAATCACAATATCATCCGCAAACATCATAGTCCAGGGAGACTCCTGTCTGACCTCGTCCGTCAACCTGTCCATCACCACTGCAAACAGGAAAGGGCTCAGGGCCGATCCTTGATGCAGTCCAACCTTCACTCTAAACCAGTCTGTCGTACCTACTGCACACTTCACTGCCGTCACACTGTCCTCATACATGTCCTGCACCACCCTTACATACTTCTCCGACACACCTGACTTCCTCATACAGTACCACAACTCCTCTCTTGGCACCCTGTCGACGCCTTCTAAATCCACAAATACACAATGCAATTCCTTCTGTCCTTCTCTATACTTCTCCATCAACATTCTCAAAGCAAATATGGCATCTGTGGTGCTCTTCCTCGGCATGAAACCATACTGTTGCTCACAGATGGTCACCTCTTCTCTCAGCCTGGCTTCCACTACTCTTTCCCATAACTTCATGGTGTGACTGATCAAACCAAAAAGGAAAAGACAAAGTTGGCAATTTACCCGTTATAAATTTTTTTTGTTCATTTTGTAGCGTTTTATAAAAATTAATAAATGATATGACTGTCCAAAACCAATAACCTAAAGAAAATGTGCAAAATGAGCATCAGTATGGAGAAGAATAAGAGAGGAGGAATGATGTACAGTTTTTGCTCAGCGGTCAGGAACTGCTTGTTGCCAGTGAGATCATTATTACTTGATGTGTTTTTGATTATTAGGCATTAATACATTTGTACACTGTAAATAGTTAGTAGATTTTTAATATAATGCGTGGTCAAAAAAGTTTCTAATGAGTAATAGGTTATATTGGCTCAGTCTCTCGGTTTTGCTGGTTAATCGGAACCGATTAATTGCTTGAACTTTTGGCTATTGGCAAAAATCCATACTGATAGTTTTTCCGGGTTGCTTTATACAATGCGAGAGTGGCCTCTAGAGGTGAATCACTGACACCATTCAAGTGACTTTTTTTTTTTTTTTGGATGTAACTGTTTTTATTTATTTGGAGTGTTACTTTTTTCAGATTTAATGCATCTTTTATTTTCCTCATTATTTGTTAATATAATTAATATATTCATATTTATTTTATTTAACACAGTTTCATGATACAATACTGTTTTTTATAATAAAATTAAGTACTATTTTACATGGAGTGTTTTTTATGTATTTATTTTTTTTTGATCAACTATTTATTTCAAAAACATATATGTTAAATATTTCTTAGTGATTATTTAAACACTACGGCGTGCTCTGGCATTAAATTGCATAGTTCCTACACAAAATTGGAAATATTCCATAATATATTGGAGTAAACTGCAATCATATATCGAATGAGTACAAAATTACTGTAGTATATAAAATAGAAAAAATAGTCCTGTTTGACCTTTGCAAATCACTTCACAAAGTTTACTGGTTTGCCATTTAGCCATAAAACACAGTAAGCAGTTTTTATATTCGTCTCACCCTAAAGAGCAATTTGGCCACAGGTTTTTGGCCAGCTGAGCAGGAGAGCACAGGTTCTGGTACAAGTCTGTGTCCACCATGCCAGGGTCCACAACGTTAGCTGTTACTGGATCACCTCGAGCCCACAGACGCTCCTGCAGGTGGTAGGTGAAAAGCACTAGGGCCAGTTTACTCTGAGAGTACGCACCATGGGAACAGTAACACGACCTGAAACAGAAAATGGAGCACTTCTTAATAGTCTAGTTTTATTGACTACATATGAGAGATCACAAAACATATTCTACATGGTTTTAAAATGACAGACATGAGGTGAAAGGAGACTAGCTCTAAATTCTTCAGGCCCACACTATGAGGCTATTGAGGTGTCTAGCTAAATGCTAAATAAATAGCACAACATTTTCAGCTAATGATTCTAATTACTTTACTTTTCTACATATTAATCGAGAACTGGCTACTTGAAACTTAACAAAGAAAAATTATTCACTCTAAACTCAATGTTCTTTTAAGCTCATGCTACTCACATACAAAACGCAGAATACGGAAATCATTACATGGGTACATATTGTGCCATTTCGTTTTCCCCTTCGTCTGTATTTATCGCCGTGTTTGTATTGGGCTCTTGTCCGAAGCCGGCAAACATTCAGTCAATCAATTTACACATAAGGCTCAATTGTGTGCGATGAGTTACAGTCCTCGTGTCCTTGAGCGACAAGGAACGGCAGCAATATGAGGCGGCAGAGACTGAGGACACCTCTTGAACGCAAAAGCAATAAAAACAAGACAGGGAAAAAAAAAACAAACAGAAGGAAATGATGCTTTCTTTCATTCTGTTGTGTCCTGACTGGTGTAGGAATAATAAAGTGTTTATTATGACACTTAAGGACAAATCAGTGAGACTGAGCTTCAGAATATTCTTGGTTTGTAGATATATCACAGACTTGAGAATCGGACTGTGGTGTTTCTTACTAAGCTTGCTTTAGGGCCAACAAGGCTTTTTCTGCCGGCCAAAAGGATCACTGAATTAGACCCTTACATTCAGACCCTTTGATTGGATCATTAGAGAGCACACTAGTCAGAGCTTGTAACCCGCATCTGTAGCAAACTGCACAGGCTCAAATATATTTTTTATGTGGATTCAACAGCTGTCAGAGAAGAAGATTTGGTCGCACTTTCAAGGATATTTACAAGACAGACTTTTGAAGGAAAGGTGGACATTGTGGAAAAACGTCAGCCAAAACAGTTTTTTTTTACTTTTTCGTGAACCATTTATACTATTTTTATACGTCATTTATGAGGTTTTCTTTCCTGTCGAATTTGCACAAAAACACACAATTTGCCTTCATTTCAAATCCCCAGGAAAACAAATGCTGAACAAATGCACTAAACTGCACAGAAAACCATTTTATTAGGTTATTATTGATACTTCTGCTAGAGATGATGTATGCAAGCTACAGTGAAATGAGACTTTTGTATTGTGATCATTGGGTTTCTTGCTTTAGTAATGGCATCCATTCTCAATGTTTGAGATTTCTGTCTGTGATGCAGCGCTCTGTTCTACTGCGTTTCTCTATAATACTGATGGTTTCTAGAGCCGTGTTATCATAATGATGGTATTAAAAGGTGGATTGATTCAGGCAGGACACCACTGAAGGACTAGTCCTAAAATACACGGCATGTCAATGATATTTCTTCACATAATAAAATAGGTTCAGGAAACAAAATACTAATTATAAAAATAAAAAATGGATAAACAAAATTACCTTGACTGTTTTTTACACGTTATATATGGTATATGTTATATCAGTAAATGTGTTATTGCCAGTAGAACACATTTTAGATTGAGAACTAAAGTTTGCGTTACCTGCCCTGCAGGTCGTTGAGGTCAAGTCTTCCTCCATAATGAGTGGCTGAGGACACTGTGACGACACGGGAGAACCTCCCACTGTGCCCAGAATCGCTCAGCACATCAAGCAGCAAGTTGGTCAACAAGAAGTGGCCCAAATAGTTCAGCCCAAAGTGCAACTCAAATCCATCCACCGTCTTCCTTTCTGGGACCAGCATAACACCGGCTAGAGATGCAGAAAAAATAAATAAATGCATGAAAAGTTCTAGTGTTGCACCAGAAAAGCATCAAATTAGAAACTGCATTATGTGTAGAAGGGGCATAGAGCTCTATTCTTTTTCATGGATCATTTTACACACAGCCAGTGTTAGTCATGTTTGCGGGGGATTTGCCTTAATAGACTCTAAAGTCATAAGCAGTGAAGCATGGGGGCTGTTAAAACACTGCTCTTCAACCTCAGACGTAAATGATTTGGCAAACTACAGATTCTGAGGCATAGGGAAGAGGGAAAGAGGCTTTAGACTAAAGTGGCTGTGAAAATGTTTCCGATTATCAGATGATACCAAAGAGAACAGCCAAGAAGAACTCTTGGAGATTGTTGCACTATGCCACTCATGTCATTGACCTATTTAGCACTTCCAGACTGATACTTGGGCTGTTCAGTTTTTTTAAGGCTGAAGTGGATTTTGTCCACAAAAAAAAGCCAGTACTGCAACTTGTAGGTCCTTGAAGTGCCTTTAACCTGAAGTAATTCTGAAACTCACAAAAAAAAAGACTAAACCGCTTGGTTAATAAATGGCTTTTTATTGTGGTGAGATTTGAAATGGTATGTCCTTCAAACAATAGAAAGAAAGACAGAACGATGCTTTTTGTGTGTACTTTTTCTGACAACACAGTGAAATTCTTTCTTCGCATATGGCAGTGATGTAGGAAGCTGGGGTCATAGATGTTACAGAGTCACTGGAGCACAGAGGTTTAAGGGCCTTGCTCAAGGTCCTCAAGAGTGGCAGCTTGGCGATACTGGGTTTGGACTGCCAACCTTCTGATCGGAAACCCAGAGCCTTAACCAGCAGGGTTTCTGCAGGTTGCATCAAGTCAAATTGAAGAATTTTAAAGACCATTTAAAGACCAAGAATGAAATTTAAGACCTGTATCACGATAATGTTTTTTCACGCCAAGTATTGGTAAACCTGCACTTCCCCATAGCTGAAAAATTAAATCCGTTCAACTACAATAGCAGAAAGCTGATTGGCTGTTGCATGTTGGTCTCATTTGTAGTCATGATATAGTGAATTATATTTGGACGAGCGAAAGAAAAAACTACACCAAGGAAAGAAACATAAAAAAATTCTAAAGTGCTGCATGAGCATTTCCATGAGCATTAGAGGCAGTTTTAGATGGACTTTAAAAAAAAAATAAGACCTGTTGGAACTATTTAAGACCTAGAACAGCGAATTTAAACTTTCAATTTTTACATTTCAGACTAAAATTTATGACAGATAAAGCATGAAATACGACTACATCTGAAGCTCTGGATCCTCTCATTCCTGAGAAACAAGCTGACCTGAGGCTGCAAAAATCATTTCCATATTGCTGCACCGGACATTACATGAAGTTCTTATAATGCTCATTATTATGTTCCAAACAAAACTAGCCCTGCTTTCTTTGGTTCCTGACAAATGAGCCCCCAGGTTTCCCAATTTGATGCCGTGTATATCCGGAATACTGCAAAGAACATGGGCAAAATTTCAAGTGACGGTAATATTTGCAAACATCAATCCATCCAAAGCCAAAACTAAAAACGAAATTTTATTTCCGCCATTACCCTGAAGGTCTAATTATGTCCAATATGAGTTTTTTCTCCTCATTGTCTTTCCTTTTATTTGATCACCTGCCAATTCCAATCCACCTGCCAGCTCTCCCCAGTCATAAAACAGCTAGTGTTGCTGTGACTGAATCAGAGAACATGGCCAATTTTGCTTCCTTGGCACCCAGCCACAAATGGCTATGGCATCATTGGGATTTTAACTCCTGCTCTCTCGAGGATAGAGTGAACGCTTCTCGGTTACGCCATTCGAAAACCTTTAGGGAGTTTTAGAGGGACAGTATATGTGTTTTTCAAGGTGAAAGAGGCGTACTAGAGTACAAAAGAGTAACCGTGCCAGTCTGATCGCTGAAAAATAAATGACTGCTTTCATATTAGGATGTTAATTCTCCAACCAGGAGAGGGCACTAGTTCGGCCAGTCACTATAGTAAATAAAACATCGTAACATATGGGCGCTACTGAAAGTGTTCGCAAAAAAAAAAAAACACGTATCTGTACTTTACTGAAGTATGGGGAGACGTTTACTTCAACTGCACTACATTTCAATGTAAAATATATTAAATTTTAATCAATTACATTTTGCTAAATCAGTCGTTCTTTTTTATTTTGAACTCGCAATTTTTTAAAGAAAGTTTTGAGCTCATGATAATTGTAATAGATATCAAACAAATCAAAATCATTCTATTAATAGACTGATGTGCTGAGAGTAACAGAGTTTTTTCACATAAACTGAGTTGATTAAACAAAGAGACTTATGACAAAAAATGATAATAGGAACATTAGAGTCATAAAAATTCGTTGGATACTTTGGATACTTAAGTACATTTGAAGGCAAAAACTATTGTACTTTTACTACATCATTTACATTACTTCATCCACCACTGGTTTTCCAGCGTGAAAGAGATATGACAGAATACAAGAGATGTAATCTTGAGAGATCCATCCCAATGAAACACCTTTTATTTAGAATGTTTTCTTCACTCGGGGATGAAAACCGAGTGAAACAGAGCGATGATCACTGCGGGCCACATTCACCTTGAGACAAACCTTTCTGCCTCGACACTTAGACTGGAAACCATTCCGTTCCAAGGATCCATTATGAGAAGTAAGTACTGGATAATTTGACACAGGGGAGAAGTCATTATGGCAGGGAAATAAACAGCACTTAATCCGTGCTCCATACACACACCCCATCCCCCCATCCCCCCGCCCCAAATTGCTCGATTGTCTTTGAGCACAACCTACTCTGGGGTCCCGGTTTTACAACATATGCTCCATCATAATTGTGCTCTTCAGAGAATTAGCGCTGGGCTCCCTTGAGCGCACGGTAATCAGGATTACAGAACCGCTCTGTCCGATGATGTATTTAAAACCGGGATTAAAAACTGGTGTTTTTTAATTACACAAAAACAAAAAGCTGTCGGTTCAGATGGAACGATACGATTAGTCACGTGTTTGTGGAATTCTTAAGAGGGAAAAAAAAACTCCATTTCCACTACTGCCTGGTCAAAATGCCTAACCGCATTGCCTCTGTGCCACTGATGAGGCTCTCGGGGGTCAAGCACCGACCTTTCCGCATCATTAGTTTCTCAATGGGGCGGTACAGATGCGTTTGTCCTTCAGCCGTTATCAGCTGGAAAGGGACCTGAGCCCGGGAGACAGAGAGGAAGAAAGAGTGAGGGTTTAGAGAGAGAGAGAGAGAGAGAGAGAGAGAGAGAGAGAGAGAGAGAGAGGAGTGTGCATTATTAATTCTTCTCTGTTTGAGACAGGACGGAGTGTGACTGTTCCTGTCGTCTGCAAAGCTCCCTGGGGAGGCCTGCTAAATAGGAGCCATCTAGTTAAAACCAAACGACCCCTAAGACCCTAAGGACTTGGATCAGACAAAAAAAAAAAAAAACACCCCCACACACAGGAGATCTGGATTTCTACAGAACGCACCATGGTGGATCTTAATTGTGATCTTTGCTCATTCTGAAAGGTTTGACACAGTTTTTTAAAACAACTCCACAGGAACTCTGGACAAGTGCTCTGCATCCAGACTGAAGGGTTCAGAATCCCCCTGGGGTTTACATCTGGGGTTTTGGCATGAAAGTGATGTGTTGGCCTTACATTTTTTATATTATAAATATCAAATGGATTAAGTTGCTGCAGTTATTTTAATAAAAATGAAATGAAAAAAAAAATATATATATATTTTTATATATATATATATATATATATATATATATATATATATATATATATATATATATATATATATATATATATATATATATCAAAAATCAGCTACAGATGTAATAAAAATTTATTCCTATGTACCCTCATTTACATTTAGGGCATTTGGAAGATCTGATACATATCATTAAGCAATTATTAATCTGATACATATTTTTAAGCAATTGAAGGTTAAGGGTCTTTCTTAAGGGCCCAGCAGTGGTTGATTAGTGGTGGTGGTATTTGAACTCATGATCTTCTGAGTCCAACATCTGAACCACTGAGCTACCCCCCCTATGATTAATAGCCAGTGGTGGACAGTAACCAAGTAAATGTAATTAAGCAGTTTTTTCTGCGTAGCTGTAATTTACTGAAGTATTTCCATTTGGGGAGACTTTTACTTGAACTTCACTAAATTTCAAAGTCAAATATTTTACTTTTTACTCAAATACATTTTGCGAAATCAGTTGTTTCTTTTTTATTTATGATAAAAACAAAACGGGTCGAACACGCAGTAAAGTCACCAATCAGGGTCGAGCGCACGCTCCAGTTTTGAACTTGTTTTGATTGGCGGCATCTTGTTTTGATTTGGGTGGCATCTACTGATCACCAACATACAGTTCAGCATCAGTTCAACAGCAAGCAGAACATTTAGAGAGAAATAAATGATGCTAGAAACTCCTCGAACTCGAACCTGTCAAAACACCCATGACCTTATTTGTGTGATTTATTTTGTACAAGCTATAATTTCTATATAATTCATGATCATTGTAATAAATATCAGTGTTTGACCCATTAATATAATTCAACATCAGTCTTTTCACATAAACTGAATTGATTAAGCAAAGTGATAAAAATGCTAATAGGAACATTATAGCCATAATAAATGATAGTACTTTATATACTTAAGTTAATTGGAAGACAAATACTTTTGTACTTTTACTCAAGTGGAGGTTTAAAGGGAGCACTTTTACTGGAGTCATATTTTACTGACCGTATCTCTACTTTATCTCAACTACATGGTTTGTGTACTTCATCCACCACTGTTAATAGCTCTAGATTTTTAAAATAAGGCTGGTGGAACAATTGTTGACAGGTTCTACACTAAAATATTAAAGTGTTCCAATAAAAAGACAAATCAACCAATCTTTAGAGTGCACATTTAACAAAGACTTTTAACAAAGAATTCCTTCAAGCTTCCATTTGCCAGCTGTCGTTTAATAACACATACAGAATTGCAGGTTTAAAGCATTATTGAAAAACAGGAAGATGCGTCCATATCGAGAAACGAGAGAATAGTCATAAGAAAGGGCATTCATCATGAGTTTGTTATTTGGTTCTGCTGGCTTTTAAAATTCCCAGTCAGTGCTTTTATATAGGAGATGCATAAAGGTCAGTAAGGTCTAATACATGAATATTAGAGCATTTCTACAAAGATGGTTGATTTACTTATTAGGAAAAACTCACCAGGTTTACCTCAGTAGACACAGGAATTGAGTAGGCAAAGGCAAAATCTAAGCTAATTTGTTTGCTAGGTAGTGAAATTTAGCATAAATGTATATAGCATATTAGCATATCTACAGTTCCAATTCTATAGATGCATTTATTTGGCTTTTTATGAATTTATGAAATGTTGTGCACTGTAGCAAACACACCAATGTATTACCAATAAAAATGTATTTTTACACAACCATGGTTGATGTATGTTTACAATTATGTACTGCATTTTTACTAGAGTAATATTTCACCTACTGTACCTTTACTTTTACTCAAGCACATGGTTTGTGTACTTCATCCGGCACCCTTAATAGCTTTAACAGACTTACACACAAATTGCCAAAAAAAAAAAAAAAGAAATCCCAGAAAACTTCCATTTGCCTACCTGCATGTAATAACACATTCAGATGCAAATTGCAGATTTAGAGCATTAATGGAAAACAGGAAGATGCGTCCACGTCAAGAAATGTTTATAAGAAACAGGCAAGGTGATCAACAGGTGATAGACAAACAGACTAAACTAAACTAGTTGGTAGCTTAGCGGTTAAGGCATTGGACTTAGAATCTGAAGGTCATGGGTTTAATTCCCAGCTACACCAAGTGGTTCAGTAGTGTTAATGAGATGTATGCAAGTCGCTCTGGATAAGGGTGTCTGCCAAATGTCATGAATGTAAACCATAAAAACACTGGTCTCTAGAGTGTGTGAATCTCTTTCAAAAGTTGTGCGATTGTGTTTAGACCTTCTCAAATAGTACCTGGGTGATTGCGAGCAAAAGTGTGTGTGAGTGCCCAGGGAGTTAAAGTCTTGGTCGGCCATGTTTGTTGACAGCAGTGGCTGCACACTGGAATGTGATAGACTCTTAGATCTTATGAAACAATAGCATTTTTTTAAGGAATGTAGTAAAACCATTGTAGTTTTAAGTGTTGAACTGTTGATGTTTAATAAGCAAGCCAGAGGCAAAAAGCCATAAGGGGAAAAAAGCCTGAGAAGACACACAGAAGAAACCTCAAGAGGAAACAGATGCAAGTAAGATAAGTTTTGTGGTGACACCAGATTCTACTATAACTCTGGGTGTAAAAGAGTAAAGAGGAGTTCAGGGTGACTCTATATGTTGTTTTTTACACTTAGTATTGGAGTGTTAAAGTGCTGAGCCTTGTACAGTATTCTTGTGGAAGAAGTATATAAAAAAATAAGTAAGCACATTAAAAGCTCTTCAGTTCGTTCCTCCTTCTTTGAAAAGCCTAACAACAGAGAATTTCTTCTTCCACAAAGGGTCCAAGCAAAGCCCCTGTGGGAACCTAGAGAAGTTTGTGAAAGCCAGGCCATGGTTACCAATAGGAGTAACACAAGCAGGCTCCAAAAGATCTACAACCAATAAGGCACATTGGTGACACACTTCATGTTTAATACACACTAAATTAACAGAACGAAAAAAAATACAAATAAATAAATAAAGGATCTATCATCGTTAAGGCTTCTTCAGTTTGATCTTCTGCGGAAACTTCTATTAAAGGAGCTTCCAAGAGCATGCCCTTCAGCAAACTGTGAATTCTTTCCATCTTTTAGTTCTTCTGAAGAAGCACTAAAAGCTTCTTGAGAAACTTCATGTGAAGGAGAAACCCATGATCCATGAAACAAGCCATTTTTATTCTAAAAGCATAATATTTTTTTTTATTTTTTTACGAGGCCAAGTGATCTATTAAGGCTACATACCGTTATTGACGAGGGTGTGTAGAGGAAGACCCCTGGCTTTAAATCTTTGCACAAACTGTCGCACGGACTTTAAGGAGGCCAGTTCCAGGTACATGAACTCCACTGCAAACAGAAGAGCACTACAAGATCATTACTAATGCAACTACATCCAACCATTAATCACTGGAATCAATACAGTGCCATTTACTGTGCGAGCTTATGAAGCGCTCACACACGCTGACTTTATATCTTAATCTATTCAAGCCATTTTATACATATTGTAGTGTGTGTATGCAGGTATATATATATATATATATATATATATATATATATATATATATATATATATATATATATATATATATATATATATACACACACACACACACACACTATTTCCAAAAGTATTGATCACCTGGTCATATGTATGGTTTGTATGGATATTTGTTATCATCAGCCACAAGGGTATTACAAAAGGCAGGTACTGATTTAGGTGAGGCGGCAATAGCAGAGGCAGAGCTCTATAGCACTCAAGATCTTTCACTCAAAACCATATAACCCAATCCTTCATGGAGATGGCTTTCTGAACAGGGGCATCATCATGCTGTACCAGTTTTGGTCCTTCCAAGTTCAAGTGAAAGAAAAATTTAACATCCTACAACCTCCAAAGACATGTGTGTGTATACAAATGTGTGCCTAAAACTTTGTGGGGAAGAACCGCATATGCCAGGAAAAGTCAGGTGTCCCAATACCTTTGTCCATATAGTGTACATATAAACACTTAAGTACACTGTACATAAAGTATTCCAAGCTTTAGATGTCTAAAAGCAATAAGCCATTCTGCAAACTGAGAACTGAGAAAAAGTCATCAGCGCACATGAGCTAATTATTATAGACGTTTACTCGCTAACCTTTCTCTGGGCTCTCTGATCAAAGAACATTTCTAATGAAACCACGTATGAAAAGTTAATTTCAGCAGTTCTTACTGCGGACAACAAGTGTGCAGATGAAACATTAATCTACAGCTGAGAGGAGTACTTTCCTAATGCCATGTAGAACACGGAAAAAGTTGGGTTGCAGTTGCTTACAGTAAAAAGACAGAAAAAAAATTAATTTGAACATTAAGTTCATTATTAAGTACAAATGCTGTACAATCAATACAATTTCCAATCTTATTGAAATATACTGTACGAAATGTGTAGCAGCAGTGAAACTAATGGCAGAAAAGGTCATACAGGTTATTGAGTATGTAACATTTACTGCACTGAAATGATTATACTGCAATTATTGCACAGGAATTGCCCAAGATATTAACATTATATAATTGTTACTTAAAAATCCCTAAACTGGGCTTAAAATTATGAAACTGTGTTTAAACAATCTTTTATTTTCTTGAAATGATTTGTATCTTAATTACTCTGCATTTCATTCAGAAAGGCTACTCTGGGGTGTAAAGATTTGTGCAAAAAAAAAAAAATGTAATTAAAAGTGGCAAGACAGTGTGTTCTGTTCTTAAGATATGACTAGTGAAAATATATATTTTTGTTTTTTGAAGGAAGAAAAAATTCAAAACTATCTAACTAGCTAGCAAGACCGTAGCGCTAGCTAATATTCAGAACCTGGCTCCATTCTTTTAATGTTTATTTAAACAGTGTTCCCTAATCTACTATAATTAAGTATTGATTCTGTCCATTCTTGCATATTAAATTACAAAATTTATGTGAGTGAAGGAGACCGGAGAGAGTTGTTGCTTAGGGATGCCAAACCATCAAAAACAACCCTCAAAAGGTTGCATTTCCATTTCTATGTCTAAGACATAAAATGATTCCAATAACCTGCTTGCTCATCCTTTTCCTGTATATCTTCTGAGCAATTTATTTTTGATATTTAGTAGAAAATAACTTCTGTTCTATTTAACAACAGGAGGGATGTAAACATTTGCGCTCAACTGTGTAAGATTCCTCCATAAAAAGCCCCCTGATGGAAAATCCATAAACTAAATTGTTGATATCAGCAGCCTCGCACAACTTGCACGTCAAATGAACTCTTCACACAAATACGACGTTTACAAAGGCTGCTAAATATCCGTCATGTTAAAAATCAAGATACTGGATGGACCCTAACCGGCATTTTTATACTATCTGATTACTTCACCGTGTCCGTGTTGATGGGGAAGAGAAAAGATGGTGTTTATTTGACTCTGTGCCCCAGTGTCAACTCTAATTAGTCACGTTGTTCATTCCATCAGGCCGGAGGAACCTTTGAGCTAATAACAGCAATATAAGTTATTACACAATTACCAGAATGGACACGCCTCAATCGTCAAAGGCCAAAAAGAGTCAGAGGCTATGGTGAGGGTTAACTACGGTTAAAGAGAACAAGAAAGAAAGCTAATTTAAACTCATCCGTCTGCTGCCTCGGTAAATTTGAAAACAAGGAAGCAAATTCGTTCATATTCAAACCTATAATTACCTCAGTCCATGCTTTTTTTTTTTCATTTTAAGTTATTTATTTAAAAAAAGAAATCAGGTTGTATAGTAGGTTTTTATTGTATGTGTTGTCACACATTTGGAAAAAAAATATATATGTTTTTAACTGCAGTGTTTCACTCTCCCCTGCCTGTGGACTGACTTCCTATAACGTTACTTTAAAATGTTTTAATCACAGGTTCATATTAATGCCCTTTCTAGTACATTAGCATTTCTATTGTAACAACTTGTACAGGGATTGTGTTGTCCATGCGCCATATAATTCTGTACTGTTGACATATTTAAGGTTTCTCTGAAGGGAAAAGCATTTTTATAAGGAGACTCCAGTGTCAATGCGAAGTAACAGTCCGCAGTATAGCAGTAAAGTTATAACTTCAAGTTTTCTAACCCAAGGTAATCCTTTAAACAGAAAAGTTATATCCTTCTGGGTTTTAAGATGCACATTTGTTATTTTAAATGTCAAAAAAGACTTTGTTCAGTCTCATATGATCAATTTTCTTGACTTTTGCGAGAACCTAACCATTGGTATAAAGTATTTGAGTAAATGTACTTTATTACTGTTCTTATGCAATTTTTTTGGCTACTTTCTGTTTTACTGAGTATCAAAGATATAAGCGACTTATAATAATAGGTCTCAACTAATAATTTAATATTTGTACTTTTTGCTTCACTATATTTTAATTAACAACGAGCGTCCCCAATTACATTTTGCACCTCTGTTGAAGATGTCATTAATACCTCATTTTTAGTAAAAAAAAAAATAAATAAATAAATAATAATAATAATAAATAATTTATGAATTTTTTCCAAAAAACTTATTGATGTTAAAAAAAATCACAGTCAGCTCTGAATATTTGGCTTTACTATATATACGATTATTCACTTTGATTTATTAATTGAACACTAAGGGTTCTTCTACTTTGTGACATGATACTATAATTTTATTTGTTAATTGAAGATCACTTTTTGAAAGACTGTTTTACTTTTTGTTTTTTTTTACCTACTTGTTTGATCTTTGCTTTATTCTGTTGTGTTGTGTTGATGGTTAATGCAGTCTTGAGGTCTACAATTTAATTTGTATTTTAGGAAATAAAACCTCACAAATTGTGGCTTTTCACTAACGTGTGTCTTGGTGTTGAGGACTAGTGCACCTTTGAGCCTACGTTCAATATGAGTCAAATACTCAATTACTGTTCAAATCAGATACTCAAACACTTTTAATAAAGTCATACTGGAACTGGTGATTTTACACTTGTAACAGTAAAGGTTTTGCAGTAAATTATCTATACATTTACTTAAGTATGATTTTTAGGTACTATTTACACCTCTGAACATATTTTATATGCAACAGTAAGAGAAAGTAGGAGCAGAAGTAAATCTAGGAGTGAAGCTGGACAGGAGTCCTGACAGGAAACTTTAGGTAACTAATGTTCTCTAGCTGCTAAGCTAAGCTGCTCATAACCTGCCAAGAACCACTGAAATATAAAGTGATAAATTTATACACTTGTTGACTGTAACAAAGAATAACAGTTGAGATCACATTAGCATAGCTAGCTAGAACAGCTAGCCATAGAACATTTTACAATATAATTTATAAAAATAAAAATAATAAAATGTAAGATATAACATTATATAAAATTTGGGACTAATGCTAAGCATCTTTGCTGCCTTTAAGATAAACATATAAATAATTTGTTTCAGTTACACACACAAAAAAAAAAATCAGATGCTGAACACCTGGTTGTGAAGGTACTTTGTAAAATAAACAAAGTAAACCCTTCACCCCTCCGGTTAGACGCACATCATTGCGTTAATTACCTTAGATATTCATGTTATGCTAATTCTGCTATTTGGCAAGGTTGGCTCTCCCAGACACGCGGCACAATAGCTGAAGAGAAACGAGGCTGCTTATTACAAAGTGTGCGCCGTTACTCGTCTCTAGACGCTAATTGAATTATAGGTAGCCTTAGCCTGCAGCGGGCCTCAGCAGATGAGGGGATACTGCATGGAGGAGGTTTGCTGGCAAAAAAAAAGATGTGGTGTGATTTCTTCATTTTTTTGCATGTTTGTCACACTTTAATGTTTCAGATCATCAAACTAATTTAAATATTAGTAAAAGATAACACAAGTAAACACGACATGCAGTTTTTAAATGAAGGTTTTTATTATTTAGGAAAAACAAAATCCAAAACTACATGGCCCTGTGTGAAAAAGTGTTTGCCCATTTGTTAAAACTGTGGTTTATCACACCTGAGTTTAATTTCTCTAGCCACACCCAGGCCTGATTACTGCCACACCTGTTCACAATCAAGAAATCTCTCAAATAGGACCTGCCTGACAACGTGAAGTAGACCAAAAGATCCTCCAAAGTTAGACATCATGCCAAGATCCAAGAAATTCAGAAAACAAATGAGAAAAAAAGTAATTAAGATCTATCAGTCTGGAAAAGGTTATGAAGCCATTTCTAAAGCTTTGGCACTTCAGTGAACCACAGTAAAAGCCATTATTCACAAATGGCATAAACATGGAACAGTGGAGAACCTTCCCAGAAGTGGCCGGCCGACCAAAATTACCCCAAGAGCACAGCGACGACTCATCCAACAGGTCACAAAAGACCCCACAACATCCAAAGAACTACAGGCCTCACTCGCCTCAGTTAAGGTCAGTGTTCATGACTCCACCATAAGAAAGAGACTGGGCAAAAATGATCTGCATGGCAGAGTTCCAAGACAAAAACCGCTGCTGAGCAAAAAGAACATAAAGGCTTGTCTCAGTTTTGCCAGAAAACATCTTGATGATCCCCAAGACCTTTGGGAAAATACTCTGTGGACTGACGAGACAAATGTTGAACTTTTTGGAAGGTGTGTGTCCCATCACGTCTGGCGTAAAAGTATCACCGCATTTCGGAAAAAGAACATCATACCAACAGTAAAATATGGTGGTCGTAGTGTGATGGTCTGGGGCTGTTTTGCTGCTTCGGGACCTGGATAACTTGCTTTGATAAATGGAACCATGTATTCTGCTGTTTGCCAAAAAGTTCTGAAGGAGAATGTCCGGCCATCTGTTTGTGACCTCTAACTGAAGCGAAATTGGGTTCTGCAGCAGAACAATGATCCAAAACAGCAAGTCCACCTCTGAATGGCTGGAGAAAAACAAAATGAAGACTTTGGAGTGGCCTAGTCAAAGTCCTAACCTGAATCCTATTGAGATGCTGTAGCATGACCTAAAAAGGGGTTCATGCGCGAAAACCCTCCACTGTGGCTAAATTACAGCAATTCTGCATAGATGAGTGGATCAAAATTCACAGCGCTGTAACAGACTCATCACAAGTTATCACAAACGCTTGATTGCAGTTGTTGCTGCTAAGGGTGGCACAACCAGTTATTAGGTTTAGGGGGCAAACACTTTCACACAGGGCCATGTAGTTTTGGATTTTGTTTTCCCTCAATAATAAAAACCTTCATTTAAAAACTGCATGTTGTGTTCACTTGTGTTATCTTTTCCTAATATTTAAATGAGTTTGATGATCTAAAACATTAAAGTGTGACAACATGCAAAAACAAGAAATCAGGAAGGGGGTAAACACTTTCACACCACTGTACAGCTAGCAAAAAACAGTGTTTGTGGAAAACTGATGGACTAAAGGGATTTTGTGACTTATTTTCGAGCAGATATTTTTTGTTTTGTTTTGAATTCGGGGAAGGTTTCAGATTCATCACAGTGAAAAAAAACAAAGCGGACTCCCCTGAGGTGGATTTATTTTTGTTACGCTTAAAAAAGTAGGTTGATATGGCAGATCGGGTTTAACGCTCAGATCTGGACATAAGGTCCAAAAAACATCTGCAGGACTTCCATTTATAAAAAATAATATAAAATATAAATATAAAACTGTCCCCAGTGTCCCTGGTACACACTCAAGAACCACCACTTGACCATACATTACATTGATAGCATTCAGAAGACGCCCTCATCCAGGCAAGTCAAGTAGACTTTTACTGTCATTCCAATCATATACAGTACAGTACACAGTCAAACGAAACGTTCCCACAGGACCAAGGTGCTGCTTCAGACAACGTAAATTAACAAACAGTATCTACACAAAACTAACTAGGACACTAGAGAAAGTACAAAACATTTAGTGCAAAAAAGAACATCATAAGACAGAGAGACAGTAAACACAGAGACACTGCAGCACCGACCAGTACAGTGCAGATGGATTTGCCTGTACTATGCTGTCCATGTAATACTGTACATGTAAACACGGAATGTTTTACAAGCAAATGTCTAGAGCAACTAACAATTATCTGAGAATTTTCCTTTAGAGAACTGAGCAGTTTATGGTTGCAACTGCTGGGATTTGAACTGAGATTAATGCCCAGAAGTGAAGCTGCCTACTCATAAAAGAATACATTTGATTGGGTATATTTTGGTTGGGTTGGTTCCCTGAACGGGGATCGGACCCGGGCAGCAGCGGTGAGAGCTCCGCTCCTGACCACTAGACCACCAGGGAACCTCTTTGAAACACCAAAAACCCAGAGACTGAACTGAACTCTGTTGACTACTGGTGAGATTGAGGCATCTCAAAATATCTTTTACACATTTCTTTATAGCTATCGTCATTGTAAGGTAAAAAGAAAAATGTTAATCAAACCATTGTAACTCGGGGACTCCATGTACATATATATATGTGTGTGTGTGTGTGTGTAGTAATTGTGAGTTTTGTATTTTTTTTTAGTGCTACATCTTAGTCCTCCCTGGGGACTAGCATTTTAACAGAATGAGCTGTCTCATCTGAAGAAAGCATTCTGCAGGAAGAAAGGTCCAACGTAACCCTGATTTGTTAGAGGTTGGACACTAGAGATTTTCAGAGAAAATGCACTACTTATAAAAATGGTTGTATGCTTCAGTTTAAAGTCAAACGTACTGCATATGTTATACCTGGATAGTATTTTTTTGTAAAGACTACGAACTGTGGGCTGACTATAAAAAAATATTGTCAGAGTCAAATAACCCTGATACTGAATGAAAAGATTACTCAAAAATTCAAAATTGTTCAGTCCAAACATGGCACATTATACTTCTTTGACTAATTGTTTTCATGGTAGATATCTCTCTCTCTCTCTCTCTCTCTCTCTCTCTCTCTCTCTCCTGACTAAAACATTTTCTAGCCAGACAAAATGACCTTGAAAGCCTGTGAGCCGAAAGCGCTTCTCCTCAGCGCCTGTAATTTATACGTTAAATGAATTAGCCATATCACTCACCAGCCAATCATCAAGCTCACCTCGGACTAGATTAATTTGCATTTTAATCCGACACTGTGACGTTAATTGTCTCCTTGCCGTCTCGCTAAATGACTCGATATGTCACGGTGAACTTTTGATGGCTAAAGTCACGAACGAGTGCCGTTTCCTGTACACGCCGAGATGCCTTCTGGCTCATGAAGGACACGGCTGATACGGGCGAGCTTTACAGAGACAAGTTTTCACTAGGCCTATAACTGCTGCAGTTAGACTACAAAATACTGTCCTATAAATGATGTGCTAAACAAGCAATGAACTTTTAATTCTTAGGAATGTTCAGACATGGTGTCATGTAATGTAATAATGATGAAAACAAGAGTGGATGCAAGTGTGACTAACTTTCTTAGTGAAAGAAGTGCAAACAACGAAAGCAAATGTGAAAAAAAAAAAGTTCAGGAGTTTAGTGGTTAAGGCATTGGACTTTGGATTTAAAAGGTTACAAGTTCAAATCCCAGCACCACCAAGCTTCCACTGCTGGGCTCTTGGTCCTTGAGCAAAGCCTTTAACCCTCAGCTGCTCAGTTGTAAATCACTCTGGATAAGGGCGCCTGCCATAAATGTGAAAGTACATAGTTCATAAAGGTGTGGTGGGCTGTGGAAAACAAAACTGTACATAATCCTGATATATTGGATTTCAAATGTAAAAAAGAAATAAAGAACAAAAAAAACAGACTCTCAGACTCTGTTAATAATGTACTAAATATAAAACATGCATTTTCCAAGTAAAGGTCTTGGTAAAGGTAAAGTAAAGGTAAAGGACTCATAGACTACAGGCAACATCTGCACACACAGACACCCTTTAAAAAATGTGAATAGCATGTGCCCTGTCTACTTCTGCAGGTCTCTGCATGTGCATTGGCTTCCATGGTAACATGAGGTTTAATAGTTAAGGCTCTGGGTTTCTGGTCAGAAAGTCTGTGGCTTGAGTCCTTAAGCGAGACCCTTTAATCTTTCTGCTCTGGGGCGATGTATCATAGCTGACCCTAGGTTCTGACCCAGGTCCTAACAAGCTAGGATATGCAAAGTATGAATTACACTTTAAACATGCACACACTTTTGTTTCTTGCATTGTGCATGTAGTAACTTATGTAAATTGTTGTATTATGCAAATTATGTATGTAAATTATTACAATTCTCACTTACAGCATTTGGCAGACTCCCTTATCCAATACGACTAACAATGATCTAATTCATACACCTGAGCAGTTGAGGGTTAAGAACCTTGCACAAGGGCCCAGCAGTGGCAGCTTGGTGATGATGGGATTTGAACTCATGATTTAAATTTACATTTGGGGCATTTAGCAGACGCCCTTGTCCAGAGCGACGTACAAAATGCTTTGAGTCTCTAGCAATGAATACATCTACACTGGTACGCTAGATTACAAACCTAATATAAATATAACTCTTGAATTCTAAAAAGCAAACTTGGAAAGTGCTAATTTAAGTGTTTCAGGAAGAAGTAGGTCTTCAACCTTCGCTTGAAGATAGCCAGGGACTCCATTATACGGACATCTGGGGAAAGTTTATTCCACCACCATGATCTTTTGAGCAGAAGCCCAACATCTTAACCACTGAGCTACTCTCTTCCCCAAGTCCTTTAGAATTAATGCTATAGGCAGCTGGGACGAGTCAGAGTAAGAATTTCACTATATCATGTAACTTTGATCTTTATTATCTGAACCACTGGAACTACTATTTCTAGATCGGTGCTTTGTTAATATCTTAAGTGTCATTTTTTTCCAACTGTACACCAGCATTAAAAATGGTGTTACTTTGATACATATCTTAAATATAAACGTGCAGTTTGATCTTGAATGTTCACAATTAAATTTGACGTCCCAACAGCAGACTGAAATGGCGGTGTGGACCATTCTGATAAAAAACAAATGTGTGAGGAAATACAACAGCCAATATCGAGATAACATCATATTGTGACAGGCCTACTTTTCACACCAAAAAAAAAAAAAAGATTATTTTATTGACAATAGCATAAATATCAAAACATGAATTTGGGCCATTCACACCAGCAAATCTAGCAGCCTGTTCACAACAGAAACCCACCTGAATCACTGCATACACCATGTCCCTATGGGACGCCCTTGCCTGAGGAGACAACACACCAAGAATCCACACAATCCATGGTTGCTTTTTAGCCCTTGGGAGCACCGAGCTATCAATCTACTTCATTCATCGCTCTAGAGAACAAAAATATTCACTGAAAGCATGAAGAGGATTAACAAACACTGAAAAACACACAAAAACCCCAACCAAAACCCACCCGTTAAACTATTCAGTTGTAACCCTTTTACTCCAACCAATCCTACCCTTACACGACTAGCATATACAGAAAAACCTCCATACCCGTGACCTTGACACTCACGACCTCGATAGCTCGCGAATTTTCATTTGGAACCATTTGGACTTGTGAAAAATCTGATGGTCCGCTAGAAGCTGCGAGCGCCTCGAAAGCCTGGAGTAACATTTTGAAACAGAGTTTATACTAATAAATGACATAAAAATGTTCTAAAAACTATTTTAATATTGTATTATTAATTTAAAGTAGTAAATAAAACAAGTAATTCACACTTTTTGTTGAGTTTACAGTACATGTTCAATTCCCCTTGAAAAACGGGGAATTAGCTATTAAAATATACTATAAAATGTATATTATTGTCACGGATAGACCAGGCGTCAGAAACCGGGAGTAAAATCGAACGTCTTTTATTGGTCTAAACATGCAAACACACCGAGAGCTTGAGAAGAGACTGTAGCAAAATGGCAGACTTAACTGAGTGCTCTCTTAGAAGCGTAGCCAGGAGCATGGAAGCATGGAAGCACAGGGAACAAGAGAGGTAGGAAGTCTGGGTGATCTATGGTTGTAACTGGTGGATCGGATGGTGAGTGAAGGGGAATAGGGACCTTATAAAGGGGACAGGTAAATGGAGGACAGGTGTAGGTGATTAGAGGCTGAACGAGAGTGTGCACATTGGAGGAAGGCGTGACTGGTGGTTCTCTGACATTTATATTATAATGTCATAAAATACTGATTTTATTTGCTTAGTAACAGCTAAAATGTCTTATAATTCTTATTGACTGATTAAATGTAAGAGTCTCTATGCATCTTAGTCCGTAGTAACGGCATTTCGTTCTTTTGTATACTGTGTATGTGGAAGAATGTCTAGAGGTTTTTAGAAAATATGGCTTTATAAAAGGTATAAGATGTCCATAAGAGGTAAAAGATCTATTTAAACTTATTTAAAAAGATTGATCTCTATCACTGCTGTGAACTGACCACCACACAGGATATAAAGAATATCAAACAATTTAATATTCAGCTTTCCACAGTAGTCCTTTACTTTCAGTACTTTACTGAAGTATTTCCATTTGGGGAGACTTTTATTTTAACTTCACCACATTTTAAAGTCAAATATTTTACTTTTTTTTTTTGTGTGAAATCAGTTGTTCCTTTTTATTGCGCAATTTTTTAAGTAGTTGAAAAGAATGTTTTGGGCTCATAATCATTGTAATAGAAATCAATCAGTGTTTGACTTATTAATATCATTTTATAAATAGACTGGCGTGCTAATAGTAACCAAGTTTTTTTACATAATCTGAGTTGATTAAACAAGGAGTCTTGTGGCAAAAATGATCATATGAACATTATAGCCATAATATCAAATAATTCATAGTACTTAATACGGAAATACTTGTGAAGGCAAATATTTTTGTACTTTTACTGGAGTCAAAATTTAAGGTGGTCTAGTGGGTAGGATGCGGCGGCCCGGGTTCGATTCCCAGTCAGGACACCAACCCCAGCCATTAGGGTTGCACATGTGCCAAATCGAACATGCGGATCACGAAAAAAAGAAACTTTTACTGGAGTCATATTTTACCTACCGTATCTCTACCTTAACTCATTCAAGTGGTTTGTATGCTTCATCTACCACTGACAATAACACACTCAGCAATAGTTATCGTTAAAATCCCACCAAAAATTTAGATAATATATTTTTGTCAATATCGCACACCCCTATACACTAGTATCACAGAATCATGTTTCATATTAGCACCATACAGCTGTTTGACTACTTCGATTCACCGCTGTTCATAATAACATATCTGAAGTATCAGCTTGTCGACATCGTGCTCCGGGCGTGACACGCACGGTTCCTGAGCCGACTACTCAACCGCATAATTACACTAATTATAGTCACGCAATCACTGTAATTACCGAGCACATTACACTAATTGCCCTCTTTGCGGGAAAAGATCGACTTCAATCTGGCAACCCTTCATTAGTGCAAAAGAAATGCGCACCCAAGTCCTCAACGCGTTGGATTATTGCACTTAGTAAAAGCGCTCGTCACGGGTCTGAAAGCTGCTCTTATAAATGCTGTTATAAATGGTAATAAGGTGACTACTATGGCAGGGTGAGGTTATAACTGCGGAATAAAGCTAAGCTCTTTAATTAGACCTGTGAACAGAATACGTTTTTGCCTCCTGCATCGGATTCCATCCGATTGTATTAAATTAAAACGGAACAAAAACTAAAATGTCACTGCCACTACTATTCACATACTTATGTACTTATGTATAATCCTCTTAAGATCTGGAAAGGAATCCCACATACACACACACAATTTAAAATGTGTCCCTTTCATCTTGTTCATTTTCCCATGCAGCCAGTGAACTCTTTCTCTCATCTCTATGCTTCTTATCTATCAAAGCTCTACGACTTCGCTCAGGTGGCCTGAGTGAGATTTCGTGAGTGAAACCTGAACCGGCTCATATGCGTGCATGAAAACACAGCGAGAAGTTCATAAGTCTTGAGAAAGAAGTTAGAAATTACTGCCTACTATCATGTAACTGGAATAAACTGACGGCTGGAAAATGCAGGACCATAAATGACTGGATTTCCAAAGCACATTAAGCGGACATTATTTTTCATTCATAGCCAATGAATAAAAATAGATTGGAATTTGCTGTTATAGGAAAATAATTGATGGTGTGACAACTTTGTTATATTTTATCGGTCGCCCGATATTGGATATCGATATCGATAGCTAGATTGGATTTTGGCGATAACCGATTAATCAACCCTTTTTAAAACGAATACTTTTACATAAACTTAAAGATGGTCGTTTAAGCGCGACTGTTCGGATTTATATAAAATGGTAACACGATTCCATTTGTAGCATTAACTGAAATTAAGACATGCTTTCGAAGTATTGGTTATTTGCTCATTTTAACATGTTTTATTTAATTAAGTTAATCTGTTAACTTCAGCAATTGCACTATGAACTAATATGAATGAGGTACGGCGTGCATTCTCATGTGTCGTATCGAAGCGCGGCGACAACCCAGAAAAATTATCGGTATGGATGGTTTGCCGATCGTTCCAGCGATCACCAAAATCACTCAAAATCCTCTGTGCTGAAGACTTTCCTGTGTGGTCACACTTTACCTCTGAAATCGCTAATACAGGAAATTCTGTGCAAAGCATACTTAAATAAAAAAATTAATAAATCACAGAAATCCATACAGGGAACCACACCATAAATCCATTTGTGTGACGTGCAAGCAGTAAGAGTTTCTATATAAATGGTTAAGGTATAAGGTGCATCAAGGGTTTTAGAACCAGTTCATTACTATAAATCCAACAGGAAAAAAATTTCAAATAAAATGTTATATAAATAGCAGTTTTAACAATGAACACTGTCGAATAGCAGCTTTATAGATGTTCTGAAAGAGTCCCTATAAATTTATCCCTATTGGGTGATCCAGTGCCAACAGTTGGCTAGGAAAAACTTCCTGAGATGGCATGAGGAAGAAACCTTAAAAGGAACCAGGCTCAACAGGGACCTCATCCTCATTTTGGTGACACCAAACATCAATTGTTCTATCAACTGGCTAACAGCATTGAATTCCCATAAATTCCTAGTAAGTCTGCAACTTGAAATATTTCCATAATTCCCCAGATGAAGTTACCATGGAAAGTTTTCGAAAATTTACTGAAAATTATCTCCCTCTTTGCAAACCTGTCCATTACTAAATACTCCCAAATATTTTTAAAATCAGGCTGAGATTGAGCTCAGAATAAAGTCTTATAAAACTTGTAAAAACTCCTGGAATTTGGATCACCCTTTTTTTTTGTGAATAAAATAATAATTCCCTGTGTCATTTACCTGCTTGGAAAATAAGTATGCACTTTTTTAACAAGTATCTGGCATCTGGTATGTGTGTAGTCAATGTGTGTGCGTTCGGAGTTTGTTTGTTAGCAGTCATCTGGTGGCTGCCACAGCAAACAGACTTCGGCACAGTCAGCTTC